>NW_009706270.1:0-12567 GCF_000703405.1 Apaloderma vittatum | reverse complement strand
CGCAGCCACCCAGGCTGCTCTCCCACCAGCCTTCCCTTCCCTCGGTCTGAGCAAAGCACAGACCCCTGCATGTTCCTAAATTCCCTCCAAATGGACAGCTAAAAAGGTAGAAAATGTATTTTTGTAGGGATGAAGGAGCATCTTGACACTGGAATTTTTAAAAGCAAGCTAACAAAAAAAAAAAGCCGCACAAGCCCTGTTTGTTTGCCTGTGTGCCAGGCTGTCCAGCTGCTGCTTTGACAGGGCACCTAAAGGACAAAGTTTCCTGCTCAGCTTTTGTGAGACCTCTTTCCTAGAAAGAGATGCTCCAGTGAAATGCAGGAAGTCAGCAAAGTCCCGTTTATTGTGAAGACGTATCTTGCTTAATTATAAAATGACATTTCTTTGGGCCAGAGTCTTACCATGTGCGATTGGCTCTGGGTGATTTGTGGGATGCTGCATTTTCTTTTGAAAAGAAATATCGGGTCATGTTGCATTATGGTTTTGTTTTCTCCCTCCTCCCTTCCCTGCCCTTTTTCAGATCTACCACAGCCCCATCACGAAACAGGAAGAAAGTGAGTCGTTTCTGTTGCTGTTCTTCTGAGCTGTCGAAGCTGTCCGGAGCTCGGGCAGCCTATTTCCTTGCAGATACGCGCATCCTGGGTTTCTGCTGAATAGGCTGTGTGTCCCTCCGTGGTGGCAGTGTAACTTCTTTCCTTTTCATCACAGTGTCTGATACGGAGGCCAGATAAGAATGATTTGCAAACAGCAAAAGTCACTGATGGCAGCGTGCGGTTTTTATTCGGCCAGGTTTAGCAGGATGAAGAGTTCAATTTGCGCCACTAAACCCCAAATTAACCGGGATCTAAAAATGATTGGTGAGAGATTTTGAGGAAATTTCCTGTGGTGAAGATTATTACAGGAAAATAGAGGTGGCATCTAGTTCCGTGGAGCTCCTATCCTACCACCTTGTCCCCCCGTCACAAGCGGGGTGTACCCTTCCCACGCCCCTGCAGCCCCGCGGCGCACTGGGCCCGCTGCCGTGCAAAACTCTTCTAGCCTGGTGAAAACTTGCGTTCTGTACCTTAGAGCTTACTTCTATCAGCACTTTAATGAGCTGACTTTAATGAGCCGACTTTAATGAGCCCAGAGGTAGCATTATCAGAAGCGTAAGCATGAAACCTGTCGTTTGACTGTGTTTGCATTACACGCCCAGAAAGAATGCGACTCAGTGTTCCGCAAAAGTAAACATGCTCTATTTTTAATGGATTAGAACTAGAAAGACTTGAAGTTGTATCATACCACTCCGTACCAAGCACCAAGTGGAACTGTACTTAAGGATGTCTTTGCTTATTCCTGCGTTAGAGCCAAAGTACCTCTGAGCTTTTCGGCACTGGTGCTCGGAGCAGAGAGATGGTTACAAACAGCTTGCTGAGAGCGCTGTGCTTTGCAGCAATTGCCAGCGCTGTGGCTGGAGCTGGTCCAGATGTGTCCTGTGGCTGGTTTTTTTTCAGTAAAATGGTGTTTTTTAGGTTAAAAGATAAACAAAAAACCGAACACTCCCACTGCCCCAAATAACCCAACTCCCCAAAATTCCAAACCAACAACATTGTGGCCATTGAGGAGAAAGTCAGTCTAAATGTTTGCAGTGAACAGAAAGATATTTCACATTACAGCTTGGACAGCCCTTCCAGATATCTCGGAAACATTAGCAGAAGTGGTCGTATGATTTCTTGAAATGTGTGTATAGAAAAAATCCTGGCTTTCTACCTGCTTCTTGATGCCTGCAAGACAGGCACAGGGATCGTCTGTGGTTAATTGGCTGGAACAAAAGCCTGTGTTCCGCCTTACTCAGCGTATCAATCTGTATTGTTTTTGCTTTTTAATCCAGTCAAGTAGATAAGCACAAATTACACGATCCTATGATGTGGAAGAGCTTTATCTGCAGATTTTGCAGTACTCTGGAAATGATTAATCAACTCCTTATCAGACACAAATTCACATGTGGCGGGGACTCTAATTTATGCTTTTATGATGAAAGACAGAAAGGGGGTAGGGAGCCGTGCTGTAACTCAAAATAAATCCGAGGGGAAAAGGAGAACATATGGAACTAATAATTGCTTGTCAGGATGTGAAGGCTGCCTGTGTTTTCACGGAGGGATGTACACCGTGCAGCTGCACGCGTGGGCCGGGCTGGGCACTGGGCGAGGCAGCTCCGTGTGCCGGGCTGGGGCTCTCCCGGCAGTTCTCTGTGGGGAGCCGAGTGCCGGTTCCCGGGCAGCTAACCCTTCTTCTCCTGTTTGGAACAGTGGAGCTGAACGAGGTCGGCTTCAAGTTCGTGCGGAAGTGCATCAACGCGGTGGAAACGAAAGGTGAGATGCTCGCCCTGGTGTCGGGAGGTGCCGCCTTCCCGTGGCCCTGAGCAGTGTTTGTGTGTTAGGGAAGGTGGTGTCAGGGAAGGGAGACTTTGGCTTGTAACTGAGAACGTGTGTCAAAGAAGCAGAAATCCTGTGTGGTCCCAAATGTTGTTTCGCCAGATTTGGTTAGGATTGTATTTCCACCTTTGTGCTCTTTCATTCATTGGTTTCTCATCTTTGGCTCTGAGAAAACTCATTGTTAGGCAGAAGGAGAACAGATCTGCAAGTCTCTCTGTGCTGGGGGGACGGGCAGGGGTTAGCTGGGGTACAGAGTGATTCAGACTCATTTAATTAAAAGGACAAGCAGGCTGGTCCATGAGAGCTCACCATCTGGTCATCTCTGAGGGTGCACATGGCTGGTGTGGGGCACAGGACAAAGACAAACCCCTGCAGAACAGCTGGATGCCCGGCTGCCACAGGGCAAGGCAGCTGGTTCCGTTTCCAGAGCCTTGGGGGGCTGTGCCCGGGGTGCGGGGTGACAGAGCCCGGCGTTTCTGGGGCAGCAGCGTTTCAGAGGAGCCCGCACCCCGACTGTGGAGAGGAGTTCCACTAGATGGGGCTTGTGGACTTTCCACCAGCTGAGGAAGACCCTTGACTAACACTCTTCGGCTTTCTCCTGCCTAGGAATTACTACGGAGGGCATCTACCGGACTGTTGGCAGCAATATTCAGGTGCAGAAGCTGCTAAATGCCTTTTTTGGTAAGAATTAGTTGTTCTGTGTGACTAGGTTGTTCTGGCTTTGTATTGTTTAAGAGGGACGAGGAGGAATGGCTTTCACAGTGAGAAATGTCCAGCGTGGTTTTCAGGCTCTGTTGCCCCGCTGAGGCACAGCTTCCCCTCCTTTTCTGGGCTTTTTTCTGAACTCACTCCAGTGCCTCTCCCTTCCAACTGCATTTATTTGTTGGTGGTGCAACCTGCATTTAAAGCGAAGCGAGCAGCAGTGAGATAAAGGGAGGCAGCGACCCTGGAGACATGGGGACGAGCCTTCTCCCATCGTGTGCTCAAAATGATGAGCCCTCACCCTCTCCTCCGCTGCTGCAGCCCCTCCTGCAGCACCGCTGCCAGGGAACGTGCCCGGGCGATGCTCTGCACGGGGAGCTGCCTTGTCCCGTGGGTCCAGCGCAGACATCTCCTAAACCAGTCCCCGCAGACGAGCTCGGGGGGACCCTTCTCCTCGGTGGGTGTCACAGAGAGCTGTGCTGGGAAGGTGGTCCCTGCAAGGGAGGCCGTTGCCCTGTTTTAAGGTTTTCACCTGGCTGCAACCCTGGGGGTGAGGATGCCCCAGGACCGAGGCGATCTCGCCCTCCTGTCTCGGAGCACGGGGCACTGATACCTGTGTGCCTCGGGGTCGCGCCAGCTCCCTGTGCAGACATCTGATGTTAATGTAGTATTCAAGTGCTTTTTTTACTGTTTGTCGCTGTTGTTTGCTATTGCTTTTGCTATTGTTGTTTATTACAACGGCTGGTTTGTGCTGACATGTGGCTGTACCCAATTCCCATGGAGCCGTGACTCGAGACAGCTATCTGCTTGCACTCGCCTGATGACTAATTACTTAGCCCAAGTTTTTATTGCTTCTTGATTCTCACCCTCCCTGTGAGTAGCTCTGTGGTTTTCTCCTCGGAACCTCACCAGTGAGTGGCTTTTTTTTTTTACTCATCTGCGTTGGTCTGGTTGACCATTCGCCACCCCACTGTGCACAGACTCAGGACAGAAGGTCCAACAAACACTGAAATAACTGCTGCAGAAGGATTTAATCTGAACTCCACTGAGGAGACAGATTTCTTTACATCATTTTTCCTCTAGCCCTATTTCTTTTTTAAAATAAACCATGCAGTTTCTTTCTTTAGTCCAGCTGCACGCCATCCTTTACTTCATTGTCCCACAGACATGCTCTGGTTGTTCAGCGAGGGTAGGCAGGAGCAGAGTGTTCAGCCACGCTGCCGTGCCGCCTCCCTCCTCTTCCTGCAGCAAGAGGGAGCGTTTCCAGAACAGCCTTCAGGGGAGTAGCTGCGAAGGAGGAAATTGGACCTGGACACTTAGGTTGCTTTGGATATCAGAAAGCTTGACTTGGGTCTGTTGGAATTTGTCATTTCTGCCAGTCTTGGCTGTGCTGGGAAAAAACAAGCTATAGAAAATATGCCCTCACTAACTTTTCACCACTGCTTAAATGTTACCTTCTGCGTATTCCTTCGTCCATAGTTAGCACTGCTCCTCAGCCTCTCCAGAATTCTGGTGCTGGTGCTGTTGTTCTGTGTTTGAGAAGCAGCAACTTTCTTCATGTGCTGCTGTAGGTTTCCTTGTGTGGAGCGTGTACCCTCCCTGAGAGAGTGGTATTTATTAACCCCTCAAAGTGGAGCTTATTTTAAAGCCGTTTTGTTCTTCTTCCAGATCCGAAATGTCCAGGGGACGTGGATCTCCAAAGTGGCGACTGGGACATCAAGACGATTACCAGCTCACTGAAGTTCTATCTCAGGTAGCTCTGCAGGGCGTGCCTGCCCCGGGGCGGGGGCAAAGGAGCTTGAGGACAATCCGGGGCGGAGTGAGCTCCCGGGTGTGAACATCTGGCTGTTGGAAAGGGCAAAGAACTGACAAAGGCTTTGGGAAGAGGAATTTTGTTTGTTTGTTTGGAGCAGTGTGACTGTCCTAGCAGCCCCATATCCTATGGGGAGAGCTGTGGGCTGGGGGCGAGATGCCACCAAGAGCCAGGGGTGTCGGAGGGCGAGCGCGTTTGCCTGTTGGTCCTTTGAGACGAGCTGCAAGTGGGTCGTGCTGCCCTGCCAGAGCTCAGGGTTCTCTTTGTTTGTTGCAGGAACCTGTCTGAACCCGTCATGACGTACAAGCTCCACAAGGAGTTGGTCCTGGCTGCCAGTAAGTCCTGCGGCTGCCCTGCCCTCCCTAACCAGCGCACAACAAAATCCCTTGACTGAGCTCTGCCAGTCTGGGGCATCCAGCTGCTTCCTCCCATGGGAGGAGGAGTGACCCTCTCATCCGAGTGCTTGGTTGTGCAGGGAATTGGTGGTGTTTCTCCTTTTTTCCTTTTTGCTGTTGCGGTGCTCTTCCCTCTAACAGAGTGTGTTGAGAGCCAGCAGGCTGAGATGGCGCCTAGAGGGGTACAGAAAGCTGGTTGTCTCCCACAGCATGAGAGTATTTGGAATTGTAAATAAATTTGGAAGTTTATGGCATGCTCGGAAACCCTTTGGATTAAAGCATCCCTCACACCTCCGTGCCTTCTTGAAGTCAGCAGGGGGTAGGAGAGCACCTGCCACTCCCCAAGCTGGACCTCTAGGGAATTAGTAACACTTGTTCTTTCTTGGAAAAGGGAAATTTTCCACCACCTACTGATTGTGCTCAAGCCCAAGATTTATTAGTTTCCCAGCTGGTTAAACCAACGATGGCTGGGTATGTGCAAAACCATAATCCCTTCCCTACCCTTCCTCAGAAACTTGCACCATTAAGCTTCCCAGCTACCAAGATCTCATGCCATTCTTTTCACACCAAGTATTTTATTGTTTCTTGATTATTTATGCTTCTAAGGGTGACCTCTTTGGGTCAGGGACTCCATTTTTTTCCCTGCGGGACGTTTTACCCCACAGTGCAGCGTTACAGCTGTCTGGGCTGATAAGATACCCGGCAGAGAGGCCATGTGTTCCCCAGGTGTGCGGGTGTGTGGGGTGAGGGTGCGAAGGGGAGTGCCTGGCTGTGCCCAGCCTGGTTCCCTGGCTGTGCTCAGAGGCAGAGTGTGACCCTGAGCGACTTTCCAAGCTTCATTCCTCCCTCTTTGCACTTCATTTTGCTTCTCACAGTGATTACCCTGTTGCTATGTAATCTCGCTTTCCTCCTGCTTCCCATTGCTGGGTTTGGCCAGCCAGCACTGTGTTGCGGAAGGAACAGCTCCCACAGGTTTTCTTTGGCTTTATCTTTCTGTTATATACTTCCTTTGAAAGTGGTGGGTGCAAACTTTGCTTCATGTTAACTTCTTTCCAGAATCTGAGAACCTGGATTACAGGCTGGGAGCCATTCATGCGCTGGTCTATAAACTACCTGACAAGAACAGGGAGATGTTAGAGCTCCTTATACAACACCTTGTCAAGTAAGCAGACATTCTTCTCTGAAGCCAAAGCAAGGGGAAAAATGGAATCACTTTTATGGCAGGTTTGCAAAATGATATCCGCCACAATCCCCCTAAGAATTTGCATTTGGACTGCACAAATGGTATGATTGTCTTTGCCACCCACTGCATTAAGTGATAATTCTCTTTCTAATTGCCACTTTCGTCCCCTTTCTGACAAGCACCAAGCAGGAGGTAATTTTAAAATGAAAGTACCCTCTGACAGCAGAGCTATAAATTGTCACCTCTCCAGTTAAGAAGGGGTTAGGCAGGGGGTTGGGATGGCTGTGGGACCTGTGCCCATGGGCTGTGCCCAAAACATGCCGTGATTTTTGTCTCCAGTACTGTGCATTCAGTGTCCCGAGCCCTTAGAGCAGCACAAAGGCTCGAGCAGGTCGGTCTCTGCTCCCGTACAGGCACATCGATGCTCGGTGGCACTGGCCAGCGCTGCTTCCTCCTGTGCCTGCAGTGAGCCCCTGGAAAAGGCTGTTGCTTGACGGTAACGGCCGCAGCCCTGCCTTGGGGAGTGGGTGTTTTCCTGCCTGCTGGTCACACCAAAAGCGGAGGCTCCGTGTGGGAGCTCTGCCCTCGCCACCCCAGGGAGAGAGGCTTGTGACAAGCCGCGCTGAGGCTCAGAAGCAAGGGAACAATCCGTGTGCAGGCCAGGGAGCTCCTGGTAGCGATGGCTTTCGTACGATGGGGCTTGCTTTGGACCTTTGGGGAAGTTTTCTGAAAAAAAGTGGGACTGAGCTGGGATTGTCAGGCCCTGACATGCGAAGGCGAGGGCTTGCCCATCGACGCCGTGTCCCCTCTTTTGGGACCCACTGGCCGTTCCGTGCCAGCTGCTCGGGCACGTGTTGGTGTGGTTTGCAGAGGCCTCTGCGCGAGTGGCGGAGCTCGGTGTCTGGCACGCAGCCCAATGTGCTAACGCTGTACTTGTGGTCACTGTGTTTATTACTCCACATGTTTATGCTTAAATTCTGTGCTGACAGAAACCTCTTTAACACCAGAGCTGCACGTTCATTACGTGTCAGCCTCAGAGTCTCTCCTCTGGTTCACTTCTGGGAGCCTGGGTGGTTGGTGTTTCAGCCAGCTATTGGGGCTGTGCCGTGGGCTTGTGTGTTCCTCCAAAGCCTGAGAGCTTTGGACAGAGAGAGCTCTGTTCTGTGAAAGCGGAGGTTCTTTCGGAAAGAAGATGCTGCACAGATATTTTAAAAAAACCTCCAAAGTGTGCTCCCTACATTCAATCCTTCTCCTTCAAGTGAGAGAAAAATTAAAACCAAGTCAGTTCTGGCTAAATAGGATATTCCGATTTAAATTATTCCTCTTGCGTATGTGTTATGCAGATGACTTTTGACTGCAGAGTTAAAAGAGGAGCTGGGAGTGGGAAGGGATCGAATAAAAATGTTGTCAGCGTGTTGCCTTCCCAAACAGTTGTCATAGCCAAATGTGCGTGTCATACCTAGAGACACGGTTTATACCCTACGTTGGGAAGCAAATTTTGCTGAAACAAGGTGAAGAAAATTGAAGGACTGATTCTTACTCTGTCCTTTTTTGTAGCTTGGAATAAGGCCTGAAAAAACCCACCAAACCAAAACCTATTCCTTCTTTCCCTCTTCTCTGCAGCATATGTGAGCACAGCCGAGAGAATCTGATGTCCCCGTCTAACATGGGGGTGATCTTTGGACCTACCCTGATGCGGGCCCAGGAGGACACTGTGGCAGCGATGATGAACATCAAGTTCCAAAACATCGTGGTTGAGATCCTCATCGAACACTTTGGGAAGGTAGGGGTGCTGGCCCGGCAGCACCTCGGTGCAGCTCCAGCTGCTCCATCATGTTTGTGCAAACGGTTTCTGTGGCAACGATGTAGCTCTGGCTCCTCTTTCTGGAGCCTCCTTAGGGGCTGGGAACTTTTTTATATAATGTACTGATCTGAAGGGCTTCAGGAGGAAACACAAAGTGTAGCACATACGTTCCTCGCTGTTGCCTTTAGCTATTGCCCCAGGAAACCTTGAGTCTGGGGATTTTCGCTTTTCTGTTTAAATAAGAGGAATATTTATTGAAACCCTCCCCTACTCTGTGCCTACACATTACAGGACTTTTCACTTCCCTTTGCTGACGGCAGGAGCTAGACCAGAGCGTGACTGGTTTCCATGAGCAGAGTCTGAGATGGGAGTCTGAGCACAGCTGTAAATACAGAGGGAAAAACGCCAAAGCTGACAAGCGTTGAAACAAGGTGTTCAGCTGTGCCTAGACCTCCTGGGATCTGGGGTGGGGGCGAGGTGGGCGAGGGCCGGGGAGCTGCTGCCCAGGCTGGAGCTGTCGGCGATGGCTCCAGAGCTGCTCGTTCATACTTAAAAAACTCGAGCAGCATTTGCCTTCAGATCAGTGCGGTGGGGACCTCATTGCTTTCCTGATAACAGCACCGAGTTTGCAGGAGTGAGTTTGGTCCTTCAGCTGCACGTTACCGAGTGTCCAAGCCGTGTCTCGGAGGGGAAGGTTTGCGGCCGTCCTTTGACGGGTGCTGCTTGCTGCAGGGAGGATGGGGCAGCGCTCGCAGCAGGCAGGGCAGCTCCCGTTTCGGGGAAGGAGCAGGGTTCTTGTGAAACTGGATGTGGGGTTGGAGCAACCAAATGGGGACCAGATGGGTGGTGCGGGAGTTAGTTGTGGTGCTGAGCACTGAAACCAGAGAAACGTGATGAAAGAGCTCAGAGAGACTTTTGAGTACCCACACAAGAAGCTCATGAAAATCGCAAGCCAGTTTCTTTGTAAGTCTCTGCGCCTGCTTTTAATGAGTTCCTGCAGCAAAACAGCGATGGTTTGTGTGCTGGGATCCTTGCACAACGCGCTCCTGAGCCTCTTGTACAGCCTGTGGTGCGGGGCTGAGTCAACACCCCGATCACACTGCCTCCCCTGAGAGCTGGAGTTAGATCTTTAATTAAGCCAGATATCTCTTTGCTTGCTTTTAATTTCTCCAGCGGTAAGGTTAAGTTAGTAACATTTATTAGATTGAGCTTGTAAGTTCAGCGTCAGGGTTGAACAGGTCTTCAGCTCACACATGAGCAAACACTTCAGATGAGTCTGGAGGAAGAGGTCGGTGGTTTGTGTGGTGCAGCATGAAGACTCCGAGGACAAAGTAACCACTCACGAAGCCTGTGTGGATAATTAGTGTTTCCACAGCTTGTATTTCAGTGCCATGGTTAAATAAGTTCATCACTCTGGAAACACCTTTTTCAGGGACAAACCTTCTAAATAGGAGGGTCTGTCAATAACTTTGTACCCTCAAGTTATTAGTTATTTAACTTGGATTTTAATTTAGAAGGCAGAAGCAAAGCAGAGCCTGCACCCACAACTTAGAAAGAGTAGTTTGTGGTGGGTTTTAGCACCGTTTTCAGATGTTGAAAAGCATCTTGTGAAGACAGCATTCTGTGGTACCTCTGTAAGCATCCATGAGGAACTTAGCACTTCCTTTTCTTTAAAAAAACAATGTTGGATTATTGTCAATATATAGGAATAAGTTCAGTGTTCCCAAAAAGTTGCCCTCCTGCAGGTACTTCTTTGCTATTTTAGTAATACACAGGCCACTGCTTTTCAATCACATGTTGTTAACGTCACGGCAAATTCCTCTGAATCCCGGCAGGCGAAGCACTGCGGCATACGCTACCTGCTCCTTGGGATCGCCAAGGTTGAGTGGGGACACATTTTTCTTTCTCATCCCCCACCTTGGTTTGCCAGAACTGCTCTCTGGCTGGGAGAAAAATGAAAACGCTTTTGGTTTGAATTCCAGAAGTGGCGTACTTAATTGAATCAGAATGCTAAACTTAATTTCTTTATTTTATTTTCTTTCTGGATGACAATACTGTTCTTCCATAACAAAAGCATACACCAAGGGAGCAGAGACTGCTCGTGGTGGGTCTGGCACTGGCCCTCGTCCTCTGGGCTTGAGCTGCGTCCTGTGACAGCCGGGCAGGGACCAGCTCCGTGCTCACCCAGGATGGGCAGCACAGCCTCAGGTCTCAGCTACTCCTGCCACCCCGTGATATAAATTCAATTAATATCTATGGAAAAAAGATAAGAGCAGTTGTGTTTGGTCCTTAATAAGATGTTTCAGATCTTCAAGAGCATGCCCAGTAGCTTAGTTCCTTGTCAGCTCTTTAAAAAAACCACTGGCATAAATAAGAACCTTTAAATTTAACCCAACCAAATGGGTGCCGTATGACCAGTGAGAAAGGGAGATAAAACTCCTTAGCAGCATTGTTTTTATGCCAGTATTTCATCCGAGATAATTTCCTAGTGCCACACGTTTCATTCTAAGACAAGAGCTGAACGTTTTTTGGGCTCTAAATCTAAAACAATGCGCTGGTTTGTTCAGGTGCGTTTTGTAGATTGTATCGCCTCGCTGCTGTGGAAAACTTGATGTTTCTCAGACACTGTCAGCCTGAAAGTTTCCCTCATCTGCTGCAGGATAATTTGCCTCTATGCATTTTGTCTGATTTTGCTCCTGGCGCGGCTCAGGCGCCCGACTCCGTGCCCTGCAGCGGGATGCCTGCCAGTGATGCCAGGTTCGTGAGGTGAGCATCCACCTGGTGGGGCAGCTAAACCCGTCTGCCTTTACAGATCTACTCCGGCCCCCCAGAAGACACGACCGCTCCGCCGGTGCCTCCGCCCCGGGTGGCTGCGCGGCGGCACAAGCCCATCACCATTTCCAAACGCCCCCTGAGGGAAAGGCCTGTCTTCTTCGGCGCTTCTGTGGAAGAAAGTGGAGGTCAGTCCAGCTGTTCACTGATGCTTTACCTGCCTCTCACCCCTCCTGCTGCTTTTGGCACCTGCCGGGGGCAGCGGAGGTAACAGCAGCAGGACAGTGCTTCCCAGGCCGTGAGCACGGCAGACAGGGAGCTCTGTTGTTCAGTGAGAAGGGAAAGCAAAAAAACATGACTCGCACATAGGCTGCATCACCTCACAACTCAAACTCCACGGGGTCGTCTTTTTTCCGTTACTTGAGGCTTCCTCCATGAGCTAAGCCAAGCCTGGTTGTTGCGTGTCAGAAGCCCAGTGGGGAGGTTTTGCAGCTTCAGAGGCAAAAACACACAGTGCTGGAAGCACGGCAGGGCAGAGCCGGTGGGCAGGAACGGGTGTGCCAGGGCTGGGGGCGGCTGCTGGAGCCTTGTCACCCAGGGCAGGTCGGTCCCAAGACGGTCTGCGGGGCTGGCTCAGCTGCTGGTGATTTGGCATCCAGAGCACTGAAGCGCTTGTTTAGGACCCAGGGATAGTATTTTCTAGACCAAGTACAACTCCGCTGTTAAGTTGTCTTGGTTGTGAGGAAATGCTGAGAGCCTTATTATCACATTGAAGGGCACGTCGATTTGAAATCATGTTTCTCTCTGCACCTAATTTGCTGTAATTGTCTTTGCGCCTGAGATCACATCATTGCCAAAGAGGTGGAAAGTCGGTTTTTCTGTTGCAGTTTTCAGAGCTTTGGTGATGTTTCAGGCTTAGTACTACAAGTGCACTTTTTGGCAGCAGCAAAACGTGACTGATTCAAATTTCTCTTTAAAATCACAAAAACCACTCATGTAGTTAGAGACGGCCTTGCATGTAAATGTTTCTCTGAACTGGAAGCAGAAGCATTAGCGTTTGGCTGCACCGAGGCTGCGGGGTGCAGTCGGTGTCTTAGCAGAGCTGCTGCCTCCTGGGCCTGTCATTAGCGCTGCGAGAGGGGTGGGAGAAATGGGGTTTGGAGGGATGTAAGAGCACGGTACACTGCTGCTCCTGAGAAGGGGAACTGGAAATTTAAAAGAAGCCCCTAAGCACCTACTGTGGTATTCAGTGTTCTTCCCATTTTCTTTATTCCTCGACATTTGCTGCTGGGAAATGTGCTCTGCGGTGCTGGGGGAGAGCTCTGCGCTGCTGCAGGGCAGAGACCTCGCGCCTCCGCGCTGCTCCCTGACCCCATCCATGGCTCTCTCTGTCCCCTTGGCTTCACAGCAGACCGGCACAGCCAGACGCCCAACGGCAGCAGCAGCATGGCCACGGAGCCCCCCAGGCCCCTACTCCGCAGCCG
>NW_009706269.1:44522-68789 GCF_000703405.1 Apaloderma vittatum | reverse complement strand
AAATCCAGCTGAGCCAACCCAATACAGGGTGAAATGCTGAATACTTTCTTTTAAGACAAGGTGGGTTGCAGAGATGTTATTTGTCCCATTTGTCTTTTCTCTTGCTGTTGGTCCCTAAGCTAATCTGGCTCCTGGCAACAGAGTCATCAGAGGCATGGGAGGATCCCACTCCAGAGGCTTCTGTTTGTGAACTCCTGAGAGACCCCCGGTTGCTGATGAAATCCTGCCTGTGTTGATTGCAGTGCCCTGTGGGCTAATATTGGCATTTGAGACCAACAGCTTATATAATGTAGTGCCAGCCACAAAGGAGCCCATTGGTTTTGGTAGGCTTCTGCAGGACTGAGTCAGTTGTTTGATGGGTAGTTGCACAGCTAATATTTTTCTAAAGAGCTAGATCTGTAATGGACAGGGTACGGCACAGTTATATGGTTTAGCTCTGTAGCAGATGAAATTTCCCGAGTGATTTGGGGAAAAGTGTTTTTTTAATTGCTGTGATTTTGAAGTACTCTGTATAAAAGTTTCCATCACCACTGTTAATCATGCATATTTTAATAGTTAAGCACCAGTATATTAGGTGGCTACCTAGGATAGCAATAACTAATGATGATGTTTGTAGCTTGTTGGGAAAAGTATAGCTAGTTCCATTTTCAAAAAAAGGTTGAAGACCAATATCTATACACAGACACATGCACACATTTTCTGTGACAGTTTTTTTAGTGACTATTTTATTATTTTATTTTACAAGTAAGAGTTAATTCTCTTTTTGGTCCATCTTCTCTAGTTAACCTGTATTTGATGATACACCTGTTGCTAAATAGGAGAATCACTGCGGTGATGCTGAAGAACATGATAGAGACAGGGAGATAACAGAACTCACAGGACACTCGCTTCCATGTCCGAACATAAAATTTTGAGATCCAGAGAACATTTTTTGTCTTTCAGGTTTTTGTATTTCATAGAAAAATCAAATGGAGCATGAAAAGCAGACCTTGGAAAATTACCCAAAGTGCTTATTTTCTGAAAAAAAAAACCCACCTTCTTCAGTAGGAATATTTTCATCAAGCTGCTAGAAGCATAAAAACCCTGCTGATTGAATACAGAACTCTGCTCTGAATACTCTAAAAGTATGGATTCTTAGACTTTTGCATATATACTACAACTACCAGAAGGGAGGTTGTAGAGAGGCGGGGGTTGGTCTGTTCTCCCTAGTGGAGAGTGATAGGATGAAGGGAAATGGATTTAAGTTGCACCAGGGGAGGTTCAGGTTAGATATTAGGAAGAATTTCTATGCTGAAAGGTTGTCAGCCATAACAGGCTGCCCAGGGAGGTGGTTGAGTCACCATCCCTGGACGTATTTAAGAGACGGGTGGATGTTGAGTTGGGGGGAAACATTTAATAGGTTGATAGGGCTGGGACAAAGGCTGGACTTGATGATCTTCTAGGTCTCTTCCAGCTGATACAATTCTATGATTCTATAATTCTAAAAGTACAAGTCAGATTCCAGCAGAAGTTTGTCTTTATGCAAGACATTAGTCCCTTGAACTTCACCGAAAGCTCTTCCTCCCAGACAATGTCTGGGAGATCTTCCAGCTCTTGATTTTCCTTTTGGCTAATCACTCTATTAGTTAATAATAAGCTATCTACATTTCATTAACAAGATACCACCATCAATATTACAATAGAATTGGTCCTCAAATTAACCATTTACAACTGCTACAAAGTGTGCATTATCTTTTGTAACACTTACTTCAATTGAGAAGTGTTTTGCATGATGTTCTTTACATTTTCTTATGCTAATGATATTCTTGCAGTTCCCCTCATAATATAAAATAGTTAATTGTCAATCGTGACAACGCTGCTATGGATTTGGGTAGAGAATTTCATGCCTCCGTTTATAAATCCTGTTGTCAAACAGCAAACAAAAACCATGACTGGTTTCTCTTAGTGACTGTTGCTTTGGAAACTAGTTACATGTCTTGATTTGTAAATGACTATTCTTTCAAAAAAGGAAGTTAAAAGAATCTGGGTTTCTTTCTTTCTTTTCTTTCTTTTCTTTCTTTTCTTTTCTTTCTTTTCTTTCTTATTTTCCTTCTTTCTTTCTTTCTTTCCTTCTTTCTTTCTTTCTTTCGTTCTTTCTTTCTTCTCTTTCTTCTCTTTTTCTCTCTTTCTCTCTCCCTCCCTGTCTCCTTTTCTGTCTCTCTCCCTGTATCTCCCTCTCTTTCTCTCCCCACCCCCCTCTCCCCCTCCCCTTCCCTCTTCTCTCACTTTCTTTCTCTCTTTCTCTCTTTCTTTCTTTCTCTTTTTCTTACAATTAATGTTCTGTGTCTACAAGCTCTGTTTGAAACTGTTGGACTACAGCTCCTGAGCCTTCCAAGCCAGCCTTCTGAAAGCTCATTAACTCATAATTCAATTTAGAGCAGGCATTCATCAGCAGAAACTTATAATCAGAGAGGAAGAATAGTGTGACAACTAATGGTCTTCACCAGCCTTACTCAGCGACATTATCAAATCTCTGTGTAAATACTGTTATCTTTTCCATGTGTAGTTTATCTATGGAAGTCGGTTGAGCAAGGTCTAACACTGTACATGAGAATGACTTCAAAGGGCTACTGTCTTGAAAGTATTCTTCAAAGACGCTTGTTGTTGCCTTCAAGTCCGTAACGGGTCTCCAGAGTTTTCCCCAACATAACCAGGGTGGACGGGTCCACTGCGACTTAAGCTCTTACAAGTAAGAAGATAAAAAGCCTGGAAAAATATTTCAGATTCTGTGATACCACACTGCCCACTATAAAATCTTGATACAATGTATTTGGGAATATTTAAGTGTAGATTTTAAAAGGTAGTTTTGTTTGTTTTAAGATATTTCTGTCTAATTCGTGAGTGATAAAGAATTTACATGGATATCAATTAAGTCCATGTAATTTTTAAAAATAGTTGTGGTGAAATAGAAAATGTAGAACAGGTACACATCCCTTCCATGACTTATCCTTTAAATACACTGTTAGAAACACATCTTTATCTAGCATCCAGTAATTGCCTTATTAACTCTAAACTCTAAAAAAGTGTTAGGGTCCTTTGTCTTTTGTAGTATACTTAGAAGTATACTTTGTAGTATACTTAGAAGACGTAGAATGTCATTGCCTTATTAACTCTAAACTCTAAAAAAGTGTTAGGGTCCTTTGTCTTTTGTAGTATACTTAGAAGTACCGAGTTATTTTTGCATTGGAAGGCAGCACAGAGCCTGATTTTAGTACTGCTTGTTCACTACAGTGCAAAAAATGTCATTTTATTGGAATTTTTGTCAGATACTGAAATGCTTTTGAGAGTTACCAAGCTGACAACTCCGGAGACTGTCATCCTGTATTTACTTGTTGGATGGGTACAACACTGGCAGTGACCACAAGGTGCTGTGTATTGTTCCCTTGCAGTCTACTTCAGGAAGACATAGAATGTCCACCCGTAAAAAAGAAACAGCCTTCATAGCTTCATATTGAAAAGCAGTAACAATTCTGCAGTGCTTCTAAATGCTAAAATCCTCTAGCAGAATGACACTCAAATCACCACATTTATTTTCATGTAAGTCTTGACCAGTAACAGTTGAACCAGTAGCTAAGTCTGCTTCTCCCTACTTGTACAGGCAGTAGACAGAGTTCACTTCTGCCACAGGAAAATGCAGAGCAGGAACCTAAAGTTAGGTGCTGCAAATCTATAATGTCACTCCCCATTCCCCATCAGATTGCCAGAAGTTGAATATCCTTACAACAGAATTGCAGCTCATCTCTGAAAGGTATTTAAAAGCCATGTAAACGAAGTGCTTAGGGACATGGTTTAGTGGTGGACCTGACGTTGTTGGGTTAATGGTTGGACTCGATGATCTTGAAGGTCTTTTCCAATCTAAATGTATCTATAATTCTAAATCCAGAAGGCTCCAGTCCTCTCCCCAGGAAACATCTGTACAAGAAAAAAGTTATGTGGATAATGCAGCTCTTAAGAATATGTTTTTTCATTTCCAGCTTCCAAAACAGCTCAGTAGTGAAAGGCCGTGGTACGTTTTTAGTATTCTGTAGCAAAGTATTTGCATTTCTTGAAGTATTATCCAGGACACCGATACTAATGAGTAGTATATCCTTATAGAACTGGTATATTTGAATTTTACACAATGTATTCTCAATCTGTAATACAAGATAGATTAGATTTTAAGCAAACAAAAGTACTCATTTAAAAAATGCCCAACAAACACCATTGTAAATATTTGATAACTGTTTGCTGACAGAAGTTAAAGAAAACCATTGATTGATCCTTCTGATATTATATCTGAAAGCCAGTTAGCTAACCAACCATAGACACTCACAGTTACCTGGTCCACATGATCGGGGATGCAGAATTTGTGCACGATATCTGCAAACAAGTTGCATTCATGGATGATGGGATATTAATGCTGATCTGGGGAAGAGCGATTGCCTTTCTGTTTAATCCCTTCCTTAAGGTCCCCCAGAAAGGACCAGGAAGGGTCTGAGACTGGAGTTTCCGTGGAAATTTCTGCCTCCTTCATGACTAGTGATCCCAAATTTGTTCAAGACGGAGGATGGTCCTCATAGACTGCTTTCACCTGTACGGAAGTGTTAATGTACCTTTTACCATCATCTCCTCTCTCGGAGGAGATGCTAGAAAGTCTTTCCTGTAGTGAAACATAAAATGCTCATTCTACCCTGACAATCTGTAGACTTCAGAAGCCTTTCTATACAGGGCACCTTATATTTATTGTGAACACGTGTACAAAAATGGCACTGGAGCTACATGTTATTACTAGCTCTCTCTTGGGACTAGAGGGTTTGATAATCAGTTTGGGATGGCTAATTCCCAAACCTTGTCCTTAAACAGTACAGTGATACTACTACATTTGCAAACACATGCTCATTCCCTCCCCAGAAAACAGGCCATTTACTGCCTGCTACACTTCTTTGGTAATTAGCCTAAAGAACCGCTTTTGATTTACTACTACAAGAGACATGTAACCAAGATAATGAATCAAGGTTTCAGAAGTCTGGTCATTTTGTTGCAGCATGTGACATAAGCATCAGACACTGAAGACAACTGCCTGAAGATGTAAAAATCATAATTTCTATTCCTTTCATAAGTAATAACTCTTATTTTCTCTTTAGGATCTATATAACTACATATTTCAGAGAAAATATTTTGTTAGTCTTTGAGCTGCAAACTCCTCAGGTCTCCAGAGAAACATACATTAAAGGAAGAAACTAGATGCTCTTGTGAAAGCCAGAATCTGCAGTATTTTAAAGGTTTCCTTTCCTAAAAATATGCCTCTTGATCTATTGTGAATCAGATCTCTCAGTCTATCCACTGCCCGCTTACTGTGCTAATAAAAACTCAAAGATAAAACAAGAACAAAAACTAAATTTCAAATGTTTTAGAGACTTCTTCAAGGCATAACAAAGTAGGCAGTATTAAGTTATTCTTTTATAAGCATTAGATACAGAAACTGAAATTAAGGAAAAGAAGTGGCCTTCAGCTAATTATTCTCAGAAAAGATAATAAACAGCATCCTGGGGAAAAGAATATATCGACCTCATCCACATTTAAGGCTCCTTTTCACCTCTGCCAGCTTGGCAGAATAGTCAAAGTGGGGTTTTTTGTATAAGTGATCTCTTTTTGTTCCTCTTCTAAGAACTGGCACTTACTGTTCTGGACCTAAGTTTTGACTTCCTCAGAAGAAAAGTAATTACAAAGTGTTCAGAAAGTACTTAGCACATTATACTTGTTGCTGCAAAGGAAAAGCATGCCTGGATACACCTAATCAGGTGAAATATGCAGTTATGCACAAAATGGTTTGGCATGCTGATGTTGAGGGAGCTGTAACATCTTAAATATCAGACAGAAAAAAAACCAACAAACAAAGAAACAAACAAAAAACCCACAACTCTAGAACTGAAACTGTTGTTGCTCCAGAATAATTTTGATCAAATGACCGGGACCGAAGTACGTGTCTCAGATTTTCTCTTTTGGTCTGTGTTTGACCCAAAGCCACTGGGTAGAAAAGATGCTGAGTGACACAGAATCTTAAGGGAAAAACCTAAATTCTGAGAAGAAGAAGCAGAGAAACCTTCACTTGTAGCATGTTCTGGAGCTTGTAAAAAAATGCAATCAGAGCCTTTTTTTTTGCTGTGGATAAAAGATCTTTGAGAAATGTCTACTCTGGTTATATTTTGCCTCTTAATGATGCACCAGGACAACTTAATTGCACCAGCTGCCTCAAAACATTCTGCTACCCCAGCACAACATAAATATCACAGCGCTCTCTCTTAAACAAAAGACCTAAGTTTTAAAAATATTAACTTTTCACATATCTTTTGATTATTTCTAACTAGGACTAGGAAAAAAACACAACACAACATCTGTGGAAAGAGATGTGATCTTTGCTAAGATCCCTATCAAGAAGTTATGTACTTCTTTAATGCCTGAAGTCAACCGCTATCTTATAAGATGACTATCAGAGCCATAGACAAGGCATCATATATTGCTTTCTTGAAAAGCTTTCTGAAACAGCATCATGCCTTTTGAATTGTAAATAAAGATATAAACAATGTGCAAATAAATACAAACTATTATTAATTTACATATCTGGTGGAACATATTTTTTCACTTCCAAATAGTAGGTAGTGAGGTTCCACTCACAGTGAGTGGAGACCAAGACAACACAAAGGACCTGAGAACCTTAGACATATCCAGTGTTTCCCGTGCTAGCATGTTTAATGTTAGCAATATACTTTCCCGACATTTAATGGCCTACTTTTGTAACTGTACTTCCAGCTTTACCTGCTGGAACATATTTTGTGTCTACTAGGTTGCAACAATATTGCTTCAGATTAAAAGGTGCTGCTTCGGCCTAAAATCTGTCGTAGCCGTTTTGTTTGTGGCGATGTGTTTTCCTCAGGTTTAATTGTACCACATTTAGTTTGGTGTTTTGAAATATGATTCACATCACCTTTGTACAGTTAATCTAAGACAGTTTGATAGTTCATCAGCAATTAGAAAACAGAAGACCATAGGCTTATATTAAACCAGTGAATGATGCAAGTATGAAGCAGTGTCACCATAGCAACTCAGCTTGCACACAGGATGCTGTATTTAACCTTGGGGAGCTTTTAAAACTCTTCATTCCTGAAATAGCTAAACACTAAGTGGTAATGGGGATGTGCCTTCGGTGCTATAGCAGTAGATTTGTCTTAGAAATATGCAAATACTTTGGCCCAATATAACTTCTAACTAAGAAACCAACAGTGTATGAGGGTTCAAAGTGGAAATCATGACTTGCTGTTACAAATGTGCAAGATTGCTTGCTCTTTTTGGAAGTGGGAGGTAGCTATCTGTAGAGCTTATTTCAGTAAGACAGAAGCATCTTAGCAGGAAAACATTTCCAGGAATTACTGTTAGAGTTTTCTTCCATTTTTCTCTTGCTATTCCATACACACCCTTCTATCTGCACAGTTACTGTGAGCTTGGTCGGGAAAGGGAGGGAAAACACATATACTTTTGTGTTTGTCTTGCACGTTCGAATTTTCCAGCTCCTCGTAAATATATGGATTATATTAATTAGAAATGTGAATCTATATGCCCTCAAGTCAGATGGAATTAGGCTCACTAGAGGATCATGTTACTAGTAAAAAAAGCTCTAGGCAGCCAATTTTCACTAAAACCAGCATTCCAATAACCTTTGATAAGGAAATCTAGCAGTTTTAGAGATTTGGTTAATAATTTGACTCGATGATTTTAAAGGTCTTTTCCAATCTAAGCAATTCTGTGATTTTGTGATTCTGTGATTCTGTAAGACTGTAAGATCAAAATTAACTCTTAGGAGAAACAAACAGTGGTGAGTTCAAATACTGTGTGGTTACTACCTCCTCTCAATTGTCACGCTAGTAGAATCATAGAATCGTTTAGGTTGGAAAAGACCTTTAAGACCATCAAGTCCAAATGTTAGCCTGGTAATGCCTGGTCCACCACTAATCCATGTCCCTAAGCACTACATCTACATATTTTTTAAATACCTCCAGGAATGGGGACTTTATCCACTTTCCTGGGCAGCCTGTTTCAATGCTTGACAACCCTTGCCCTGAAGAAATTTTTTTCCTAATACCCAAACTAAACCTCCCCTGGTGCAACTTGAAGCCATTTGTCCTGCCATTTGGCTTGAAGTCTCTTGTCCTATGGCTTGTTACTTGGAAGAAGAGACCAACCCCCATCTTACTACAGCCTCTCTTCTTGTAGTTGTAGAGAGCGATAAAGGTCTCCCCTCAGCCTCCTTTTCTCCAGGCTAAACAACCCGAGGTCTCTCAGCCGCTCCTCATAAGACTTGTTCTTGAGACCCTTCAGTTTTGTTGCTGGTCTTTGGACATGTCATCTCGAGCAATTACTTCACTATTTCCCCATTCAGTCATTCATCATTGACTAGTGTGATAAAATACCTATGACAAGAGGCTGGATTCACTGCAGGACTTTACCTAACTAATTTTCAGGGCACCTAAATCACATATTGCTAAGCGTTCCACAAAACCATCATGAGCTACTTTAGGTGTTCAAACTAGGATAGCACGTCCCATTGTGCCCCAAGTTCTTTTCTGAAGAAACAACTTATACTCAGCTGTCTGGTTTCTGCCTCATACCTATGCTGTGGCAAGACTTGCGAATCAGACTGTCCCATCTGCATCTCACCTGTGGGATAGAAGTGCTGATGTCTGTATATTAAACAATGTTCTGGGGATCATCAGTTATTTGGGACAAGGAAACACGAAGATGTGATGGTAGAAGAGACACATTTATGGATACCTAAATTCCAAGGGAAGATTTAACAGAAAAGCTTCATTTAGTCTTTTAAGGAAATTCTTAGTCAGTTTTACCAATAAGTGAGAAAACAATGGTGTTCAAAACATATGAGAGAAAAAGAAGAAGCACCATTACAAAATTATAGCTGGTATTGTGTGGATTTCAGCTATATAATTGAAGAAAAATGCATAGAGTTGTGTTAAATGCTGTTTATTCCACACCCTGCTACTGCACTTCTGTTCAGGAGCGTGTACTTGTATTACATTTTAGTAACCTGTCTGAACAGATAATTTAATAATCTCCATTATAGTTTAGGGGGTTTTGCAGAATTCCACGATGTGAAACTCTGATGTGAGAGCAGAAAAATGCTGAAAAACAACCTGGTAAATAAGAGCACCAAAAAGATGCATGAATACTTTTTACATTTCTGCCAAGGATCAGAATCAGGTTACAGGACTAGCTGAAAGTATTTTGGCCAGTCCATGAGTTTCCAAGTCAGTAATCTGTAAAAGCTGTGGGTTCATTTAAGAGTCAGGTCCTTTGCCTAGTGAAGTCAGAAGCCAGAGGTTCCCCACTGACTTCAGCAGGGGAGAAAAGGCAACCCTCTTTTAGAAGGGATAAATGCTGAAAATTTCCAGCTTCCAGACAAATACATTTTGGCCTAGCTCTTCAGTAAGGTACAATCCTGTTATTTGCTGTGCTGCTCCAGTGATAAACTTCTCAGTGGATAGCCATGATTAGAGACTGTCTTGTAATGGGTCCAGAGACGCCCATCTGCCAGTCTGACCACCCTGCTGGGACTTGGGCTCCTTGACTAATCCAAAAACCTTAGGCACAGTGGAAAGACTGTTGAGGCATATCCAGTCCCTGACTGTGACTCATGCTATTCATGTTACTCATCCATGTGGGCACTAATGAAGTGACTGTGAGGTTCTGGGAACACAGGGGACGGAGTCCAGGTCACAAGTGACGCTTGCCAATACTCCCATTTGACTGCAGAGGCCTACCCTGGGTCATATGAGTCATGAATTTGAGTGCAGATCTTTACTAATAGTGTTGCCACTCAGCTTCAGCTTTCTTAAAATTAGCATGCTGCTTTTTAAAGGTGGAGTGGTAGGAAGAGAGAGGTTGTAACAGGGAAACTGTCTGATACCAGTGCTCAAACTTTGGGAGAAAGACTTTGATCTAGGGTTAAAAAGATGTGCACTCAGTCTCCTGAGGAGTCAGTAACAGAGTTTCAAATGCTGTTTGAAATGTTATGTGTCATCCATGGTATTGCAGAGACTGGCAAAATGTCTAGTTCTCAGCCTGACCTTCAGATTTTTTCAGTAGAACAACTGCCGATCAGACCATGACTTCAGGCTATTTAAAATTATTATTCTAAAAAGTTAAAACTCCTTGCAAAACACTGTCTGAATTCCTGCAAGGATGTAAAAAGTAAAAAACATCATAAATTCATATAATCACAGAACGGCTGAGGCTGGAAAAGACCTCAGAACATCTCTAGTCCAAACTCCCTGCTCAAGCAGGGTCAGCTATAACAGGTTGCTCAGGGCCAGGTACATTCAGGTTTTAAGTGTTACCAGGATGGAGACTTTACAGCCTTTCTGGGAAACTTGTTACAGGGTTTAGCCACCCTCACATTAAGAAAGAGGAAACAACAAAACCAAACCAAAACCAAAGCCAAAAAAATTTTCTCTTGTGTTTAAATGTAACTTCCTGTATTTTAGCTTGTGACTATTGCCTCCCAGCTTGTCAATGGATACTACTTAGAGGAGTCTGACTCCACCGTCTTTACTCCCATTGCATAACTTTTCTGGAAAGGTGGATATTGGGAAAAGGAGTCACTGTGTATAATACTAAGGAAAATCTCATTTCCCTGGATCAGAGCTAGATATTACCACAACCACAGTGGTGGTTTACCCACACCCAAGAAAGTAAGTGCTGAATCCCCTCCTCTGCATGTTATTGTTATTGGGTGACTGCCAAGAATAATTTTCAGTGATTCACATTAAGCTGAAGGGGCACCTCACGTGGAGTCCCATTTCTTCCAAGTGCTTATTATTAATGATTGAATGAAGGAATTCAGTTAATACATTTTTAAAACCAACAGACAATATGAAAAGTTGCTCCTACTTTGGTGACAGGATCAGAACTGGTAACAAAATGAGTCTAAAAAAATCAGATATCATCTGAAATTAAAAGCAGATGAAATGCAACAAAGAAAAATGGAAACAGACAGATGTAACAGGAGTGACTTTACACAGAAAAGAATCTGGAGGTTGTAGTGAATCAGAAACTGACTGTGAGTAACAATGCGATATTTAAAAATAAAGAAGTCCTGGTCAAAGATACATTGGTAGGAATACTGTACACAACCCTTGAGAACTAATTATTCTTCTCTACTTGAGAGCCAACTGAAACTCAGACCGCTGTGTCCACTTTTAGACATCACGTATTGAAAAAGATGATGACCTGGAGAAAATCCAGAGGAGAATGCAAAGAATGCTAGAGAGTTGAGAAAACACAATCCATAAGGAAAGATAACTCCATTCCTTTAGGCTACAAAAGGGAAAATAAAAAGGGGACAGGATAAGTCTTCTAGTTTGCAAAAAAGTTCATTATAAAAAGAATAATTATCAGCTATTTTTTAGGACCAGTGAAGAAGGACAAGAAGAAATTATTGCCACTAAATATTCTCTGCTCTAAATTGCACTATTAGTGCAATCTTTCAAGAAGGAATATTTTGGCTGTTGAAGTGCTGGAGTAGCTCTCAAGAATACATCTGAATGTCTGTTACTGGATGTGTTTAAGGACAGTTCATACCAACACCTGTCAGGGGCAATGCAGGAGAGGGACAAGGCAGACCCGTGTTGTCCTTCCCAAATCTGTGTCTCTATTGTTTTAGGACAATGAGTCTCAAAGCAAATTAGGTGCATCTTTTCTCATAGTGTAGACAAATATAAATTCTGGTTCTTATACAAGGTGACCCCGGAAAGACAAAGGTTCATGTTTACCAGTCTCTACATAAGATAAAGATATATAAGCAGGAAAAAAATAAATATTTACTAGTGTATAATTGCAGTTTATAAAATCCACTAATACTATGCTGAAGGCAGTCCTAGCAGGCTCCTAAGGTACACTAGATTTCTGCCAGCAAACCAATAGTTTGGGATGATCTCCCTCTCCTGATACAATCCTTTCTCTTTGCATCTTCTTAAATAACTCTTGCTAGACATATATTCTCCCTGGGCACTCAAAAATCTTCCTTTTGAAATATTAGAGCATGCCAAGCCCCAGATATTTTTTCTCAAGCGTCCTGAAAAAAATATAACCTCAATTCTTCCTACACAGGCCCCAGATCATCAGCGAGCATAAATCAGCCTGTCGCCATGAGCTAGTAGGTGTACTTTGTGGAAGATGAATGGTATAAAAGTTCTGTAGGTAAATTAAAAGTGTCAAAGCAGTGGTCTGAATCCAGCAACATTCTTAGAGAGCCAGAGACCCAGCACTAATTTACCATTCTGCGATGTAGAGAAGTTATTAATCTGGTGCATCCAGTCTTAATTACACAGCAAAGCTCATGTGAAGGCAGTGGCTGCTGCTGCTCTTCCACATAAAATGAAGTCGCAGTGCCAAATGGAGGCGTACATGCAAACGGAAGCAAACCTGCTGGTTTTTGGCAACCAGAAGACGTGAAATGAACTTTGACTAAACTGAAAAGGCACAGGCACCCCTGGTGTTCCTTGCTGAAAACTTTGGTCTCTTTCCAGTTGAATGGACTGCAGTAGGAGCAAGCAAATCCTTCGTCTTCGTGGAGCTGTCACTGACCTCAGTCGGTGTGAACTGGCCACTCTTTCTCATGGGTGCTATATAGTTCCCCTTTAGAACTAAAATAATCTAGGAATATAATGCTTCCTTTATGTTTTTAAAATATAATTCCAAATGGTCTAATAGATAATGCACACTGATCCCATAAAGCATTTTTGTTGCTAAATCTTAAAACAGTGTTGTTCCCTCATGTTAAATTCTATAGATTTTGTCCATAAAAGAAGCTGTACCCAAATACCCTTCTCCACAGCAAGGTCATTTCAGGGCAATATACAGAAATTTCTTTACCTGTACAGTCTTAAGTTTGTCAACATCTCTCAAATAATTACACAATAAACTTTGTGGGACAGATGATACTGGGGAAAGCCAGTAGAAGTCAGTATAAACAGACTTAAGCCTTTTCACCAGAGCTGAATTTATCAACCATTTCACAACTGAAAAGTTTGATCCAATACTGAGACATCAGAGAGTTGCAATAAGACAAAAGATATTGTCACTGCCTGATAAAACCTGTGTTAAAAATGCTAGTGTTCCTTCAAATCCCATTCATTCCAGTAATTACACAGTCATTAAAGTAACAGTCTAAAGGGAAAAAAAAGTGTTCATGGAAGAGTTCATGTGAACAGTTATTTAATCTGCTTTTTAGTATATCTAGATGAAGGGCTTTTTTGCTGAATTTAGGACAATCTATTATCAGACCTTTGCAGTCATTCCACTTAATTACTTCTAGAATAATTTTTACTCCTAGATCTCTATATAAGGATAGTTTAGAGGGAGAAATTTTATTTTTTCAGCTGTAAAAGAGTCATTCTTATCATTCTGTGAGTGGCATTTTCCTCACATTATCTAGCACCAAATAAACAACTTATCAATTTCCAAATAGCCTCTTCAGGATTGTGTCTGAGGGCTGCTGCCCCAAACAGATTTAAACATTCAGATTCTGTCTTATTGCCAGTGTGAGCCTCTCAATTCCCAAACCAGATCATCAACACCTTTGCTGTGCTGCTGCTTAGCCAGGTATGTTCCCATACTCCCAAAAGAATATGTTCCTCTCGCCCACCTTGCCACGGAGTACCCTAACAACCCGGTTATAGGCACATTTTTGCACTTTCGTTCTCTCAGGAGCTCAATGAATATTCATTCCATGCAAAGTGGAACAGTTTCAACAGAAATAATGGGACACCTCACCCTTGTGCCTTAAAATAGCCGACCTTTTGTGATCAGCATATTCACCTCGAGGTGGGAGATGTCAGGTCAGACTCCTTCAGGCAGCAAAAGGAATTTAACCCAAGCACCCCACAGCCTCTCTGGGATAGGTAGTTTTTATGATACAAACTTGTTCCTTGCAGGATCTTTCTGGTTAGCTTAGCTTGTGTCTACACATAAATTTGGATCCCTTAAATAATATCATTCTTTTCTGAAAAATAGCTATGCTTGCCTCTACGATGCTGAGCTGGGCTTCCTTTCACTGGACACCAGGGTGCACAGAGCTGAGACCCCAGCCCTGCCTGAGTGGGATGCAGATACAGACTCAAACCCAGAAATGTGAAAGCGGTCTGGATGCTGGCGTCAGGTAACCTGGCACGCTGGGTACTCTGGGAGATGCCTCTCTTTCCTCATGTTATGTGGAAGGCAGATTTTCATGAGCTTTTTAAACTGGAGAAACACCTAGCTTTTGGGAAAGAGGTCTACCTTGCAGGGTTGCCACAACTGTTTTCATTTACAAATACCAAGTAGTTTAACCTGGAATGTTCATTTATTCTTCTTGCTTTCCTTAGTTCTCCTTGTTTGTTTGAGTGTGTGTTTAACGCTGTATGTACATATAACACCCAACTCTCCCTGTTTGTTTGCTTGTGGGTATAACAGTAGACATATACGCGGTGAAAGAAGGGGTTCAGTTTTTGCATTGTGTTTATGCAAAACCATTTGATGTCTTGCTGACTGCTAATTCATACTAGTGGATCCTATACTATGATAGGGCACCCAAAATCTATCTGTTCCACTACTAAAATCTGTGCAGACTTGCTCTGATTCATAAATGTTAGTGAACTTGTCTTCACTGCATTCCTGTAGACATGGTTTGTGCTAATACCTCATTGTCAGAAACGTCCGTTGCTTTTAGGTAGCCTGATGGAAATTCATGTTTCAAAGCACTTAATCTTTTTATAAAGTTTTCTGCAGAGGACACCAGCTCCAACTGGAGTTTTGAGTGCTCACTACACCTGCAGATTTATCCACAGCTGTTTCATATTGGATAACCAGAAAGTGAAGAATGTTTAACTTGTGGCCACTTTTTGGAAACTGTGGTTTGGGTGGCCTTCTCAGCATCATGCAGGACTTGAAGAGAGATGCAGACACACAGTCCCTGCTATCCATGGCAGCACTCAGATTTGGAATCAAAGAGGTGGGTGTTCAGTGGAGCAATATTTTCCCCTGGTGCACAACCTTCATTTAACACAGGACAACACTGGCTGCTTGCACTGAATTTGTCAGAATTCCTGTGGAATAAGTAGTATTTGATCATCCAAATAAAGACTCCATTGTAACTTCTTTCTATAAAACCAAAATACTCCTTAAAAGCAGTAGTAGTCCAGAAGCAGCCCATCTTTTTCCTTCTGAGCGTTGGGGTTTCTGGTCAGAGTAGGTGAAAGGAGCTGTGGTCACACAGCCAAATTTTCGGGTTATCGACTGATCCAGTAATCTAGTTTGGTTTATAACAGTTCAGGGAACGTGAGGGGTGACCCTGGCCGGAGGCTAGTTTACGTAGCCTAAACCTTAGGAAGCGAAGCAATTATGTAATGGATGAATTGGAACTTTCTTTTCTTTGCTGCGAGATGTTACAGTTTAACTTACAGAAGATCTTACTCGAAAAATAATGCCAAGACTCACTCTGAAGCTTACGTCAGGCTCAACAAAAAGAGCAAGTGGATGGTGTTAGACAGTAGGGACAGTGAACTGTTACCACTTGCAGTAGTGGTCTGATGGTAACCCTGGGCTAAGCTTAATGGTACCAGAGTGGCTTGCCCAGGAGCCAGCTCTATGTGTGCATACACATACATATCTGTGCGCGTGAGTTGAAGACAACATCTGGAAAGTACCCATAAACGGGGCTCAGAGAAGCAAAGGGTGAGACCTTCTGAAGCACAGAGGCAGGAAAACTTCCACATTGTTTATTCTATGTCTACCAAAGCAAAACTGTCCTTTTATTTTTCTTCTTTTTTTTTCTTTTGTTAAATAACACTGCAAAGAAAATTTTCTTCTGTTCCATCTTTTTTTTTTCTTTTGTTGAATAATATTAACTTATGTCTGAATGCTGTATAGTTACTCTGTCCAAAGAAAAAGCAATGGTAAAACAGACTTCAGGCCTGAGACAGTATTGTGAAGAATAATTCCTTGGAAATATGTCACACAGAAGCAGCAGGGGAAGTAGAGGTCACATCAGATAAGCCTCTGAATTAAGGTCATTTTTTTTCTGTGATTCTGATTGTTTCTGTTAATGTTCTTTTTTTCTCCCCTCTTTTAGGAAGTGCAAAAAAATAATCATCAAAATTTGTTATCAAAGTACACTGATTTGATTTGATTTGATAAAAAGAATCTTCACCTTCATGACTTTTTAGAGATGGTATAAAGTATGTAAATTTAAGTGAATTCATGCAGTAGGTAGTAGGTTTAGAAGATAATTAATTTATTGAAGCTCTTGAGTCTGTTACATATGCGTAGACTTAATAAAACCTGATTTTAGGCCTTTGTGAGACATATGGTTTAACTGGCAACCTGACTAAGTCAAACCTTGACTAATGAAAATTAACACTGAAATAAACACCCTTACAGATACTACTCGATGAAGAAGGAAATCCCGTGGTGATTTTATATATCACAGGCTGGTCCTTAGCCTACCAGAATAGAAGTGACAGAAAATAGTTTCAGTGGAGGTGCTAAAACCTGCTTTTGAGACTTCATTCTGCTAGTTTCTCTACTTAATGACATCCCTCAAAAATAATGATCCCTGCAACACAAGCTGAAGTTCAGAGAAGCCTCATGCCCTTATTTCAAGTGCAAGTAACCCAGCAATCCAGAGTAAGAAGATGCTGCTGTAATTTATTGTGGATGTTCAGATAACATTCATAAATAATTTTGTGTTGCTTCTCTTGACATATAGATGAATGAGATACCTCACGTTTGAGGATTTTCTAGCTGGCGTCTTTCACAATGGGACTTTAAAGAAGGGAGGCCAGGGTTCTGCTGCAGCCATGTCAGTGGCCAAGGGGGCCCAGCAAAGAATGAGGGCCAAATCTCTTCACAAGAGGCAGCTTGTTCTTCATACCTGATTTGACTCACTTCAGCCAAATAAAATGAGAAATTTAATTAAACCTATATTAATAAAATAGTAACAAAAATCGCACAATACTTGATGTTATTATAGGCTGGCTAAAAACCCAGCCAGTAGACTACACTACAACCAGCACATTACTTGAGAATTCCTACTCAAAGCTTGATTTTTAAGGCCACTAAGATGAAGGCCTGAGAAATGAGGAAGTAAGAATTACAGTTGGAAAATCTGAAAAAAAAGAAAAAAAGAAAAAAGAGAAAATGTATTTTGTGCAAACAGCAAAAAGGGCACTAGTGCAAATAATTATAAAGACAGGTCTGTAAAACTTGAAAAAAAGACAAGGTACTAACCGTCAGACCCCACGCATTGTGCTGTTTTGGCATAGGACATTAAATATAGACTAAAAAGAGACAGGGAAGCACTTCAGTAGCAAAATGTAGTCTTTAGATCCTGTAAATAGCACAGTAAAACACTAGTAAAAAGTACATGATGACTTGTGATCCTTCTTCAAGAGTAGCTTTTATTTGCCCACACGGAAGAGATTACTTTCTTCTATTTTTTTAAGTGTTGATTTCTATTGATGGAGAAGAAGCAGACAATGAATCCTCTACAAAAACTAAAATGAGAAGGAGAAGGCCTAGGACACGGGTTTTTTTAATTTGCTCCATATAGAAACAGACTTGTGTAGGGCTCCAGAAAAGATGGGAGATGGGTGCTTGATTAAAAGAAAGATGTCTAATGCTAAGTTAGCACAAATATTAATTGGGTAGAAGATTAATCTTATTTTCACTTTGCTTTTTATGTAGTAAATAAATTCTTTTCTTAAGTTATTTTCCATGGATAATCCCCAGCAGACATTGCTGAAGTGATTTGAAGAAAAGCAGAGCAGGACTGAGCTTTCATCTTCCTTCTGGGAGTTCCCGAGCAGTACTCATGAGACATATGGACGAACTGGCAGGGCAAGAGATACTGGGAAACCTAAGCATAAAAAGATATGAAAGATATGGCAGGAGAGAGAGAATTTTTAAGTGGAATGTAAAATTATGCAGAAATCATGTGGGTTAAATTCTCTCAAAGCTGGAAATTACTCATCCCTTTCATATGCAAATTATGTAAAAATGTCTTGTATCTAAAAAGGTAAGAGTGTTCACTTACTAATGACATGTAATATCAAACATATTTTAATTTAGGCTATCTGGAGTGCACTAGTCAGGAAATTGATCTAGGCAACAGCAAAAGTTATTAGAGATATTTACAGAGGTTTCAAAAATAGGCTATACATTTTTTACCAGAAGTTTGTGTCTGAGAAGGTGGTAGCTAGAATTAACTCCAGTTTCCTTGGTGTCAGCAATGGCTGAATGAAAATTTTCCAGTAGTGTAGTGAAGCTGGTGCTATGGAGTCATCCCTCCAAAAAGTTATTCCTTTTAACCCAGTGCATTAGAGACCTTAGATTTTAAATGGAACAAAGTTCCAGTATGAGACATTGCAATTTCTTATGCTGAAATGTTACTGAGGGGCTTGGGGAGTTTATTTTGGCATGTAAGATGGTTGACTTGCATGTGAAGAGGAGAGGAGAAACTGGGGTAACAATCTAATTAAAATATCATTTATAAAAATTGAAAGTTTAAAAATTCAGTGGCTGACTTCTGGCACATTCTCCAGTAAATCAGAATTTTAATTCTTTCTGGCTAGAAAATTATTAAACCACTCAAATTCCTGTTGGGATACATTCAGCAGGGGGTGTTCGAATAGCTAGTTGCAGAATTGTTTACAATTGTCAAAATGTTCAAGTGAGCTATAAATAGCCAGAAACAAAATAAAACAGCTTGCTTCCTCCACAAATTTGTATTATCATTCCCTACAGTACTTCATGCATATCAAGAGATTCATTTGTTATAATAGGGCCTCTGCACCTCACCAGCCAAAAAGAACTGGGAAGAACTGAGTTTGAAGACTGGGCTGTGCAAACATGTCCCTGCCACAGCTGCTGGCCTGTCACCTCCACCCTCTGCCCTCACCTGCAGCAGGCATGGCCTCAACTTTGGTGCAACTCACGTCGGCAAACAGATACGTGTATGTCAGGTTTTTCCATGGTCTTTCTTCTCAAAGACTCTCTCTTCTCAATGTCAAAATTGCTCCAAGTTGTCAAAATTTCAGTGACTTCAAGCAACTGCGGGCCTTTGTAAGAGATCAGTGCTAAGACTGTGAATGTCTGGATCTTGTCCTCTAATGGATCTGAATGCTTAAAATTCTCTTCTCAGCTTGTTAAGATAAGAACGTTCATACTTCATTCATTTGGTACTGACACAAAGGTACCTGCTGTTTCATCCATTTTCTGAGGCACTGGACGGAGAGGTGGGGGAAGAGGACACTAATTGAACGAGTGGTGACGCACTGGAACAGGCTGCCCAGGAAGGTGGTGGAGTCACCAACCCTGGAGGTGTTTAAAAAAAAAGTAGATCTAGCACTTGAGGCTGTGGTGTAGTGGTTAAGTATGCTGGGAAGAAGGTTGGACTGGATGATCTTCAGAGGTGCCTTCCAGCCCCTAACATTCTGTGATTCTGTGATTCTCAGGAGCAGCAACATGCTGCCCATCACTTTTCCTCTCCATCTGCCTGGTCCCTGTTGGCCACAAACCCTCCAGCTCAGCAATGTTAAAGTCTGATCCAAAGCCTGCTGAGGTCAGAGGTAGTCCTTTCCCTTTGAGAGGCTGAATATTATCTTTTTAGCGTACCAGTAATATTTTTGAGTGCTTAAAATTATCAGGTATTTTGCTACATTGAGGCCACACGGAGATTTCAGAGGCAGGTCATCAGATTTTGAATCTCTAACCAAGACAAGATCATTGTTAATAACAGATGAAAACTTTATTTCCTTTTATGCTTTTTGGGGAGGCTCCTAATATTTGTGAATTATGCAGCAAATCAATGTCATTCAGTGCAAGTGTGTAGGATTTTAATATTGAGAGGATTCAGACTGTTTGCCTCCCTCAGTGAGACTGAGTCATGGAAGGAAAGTTTCCTTGCAATATCATTCATTATTTAACTCAATTCCATACTTCATTTTGTAACGAAAAGATCTTTAAAAGCTTTAAGCAAAGGTGATCTCTGTTTGTGTAGAGAAAGGTGTGGAAAACCATTTGGCAGGCTGTGACTAATGCTGGGGGAAGCTGGTTTTGTTATTGTGTTTAAAGAGGATTATACAGTACAATTCTTTGATTTTAGCCATCAGGAAATTTTAAAAGAAGCTGTCTGGTCATAGCAGCTCTGTGTCTCTTTGGAGTTATGATATTTGACAGTAAGACACGCGTTGCTATGGTAATTAAGTATTTTTCAAGGTTTCAGGGTTTTTTCAGATTTCTTCAGTTATTAATAATTTTCCTAAAGCAGTTTGGAAAAATACTGGTACATTAAGATATCACTTGTTCCTCATAAATTATCTATTTAGAGGCTAATCCTTGTCTTTTAAAAGTCTGTGGCAAATCTCCTGCTGACTTTTATGGAAACATGACTCGGCCTTAAATATTTGGCAACTCCTGTATTATTTCCTCCAAGTATATTTTTCTTAATCAGAAATATTGAAAATGCCACAGTTTCTGACACACTAATTCCACCAGGGCTTTCACAGGAGTGTTGTTCCTGGCAGCACAATTTGGCTAACCTGAGAAACCCCAAGGCTTATTTCTTACCGCCTCCTAGTCCAGAATTGTCCTTCGTGGTACCCCAGCAGCCATGCATGGCTGTTCTCAGCACACTGTATCTGAGAGGCTGTGAAACCACACATTCTCACAGTGGTCATAAGAATGAAAAAAAAAAAAAAAGAGGTTATATAGGCAGAAAGATGCTGTAGTCTGACAGTTTTCACCAGTGGTGTTCCCCTATGGAGCACCTCTGTCCTAGGGTGCCATCCCCCAGTAACTCATGGCAGGGTATAGTGGAGCGGTCCTGCTATGATGAAATCCTGGAGGCAGCTCCCAGACTGGAGCTGAAGGCTGTGTCACCTATTGCTGCAGCACGCAAAGCAAAGGCTCCCTGCTCTTGAGGGAGCCCAGAGACCCCAGAGCCTGGCTGTGCACCACCAGCTACCTCAGAACCAGAATCACAGTGGGCAGGCACTGGGTGAGGGGATGCCTGCCTGTGCTTAGGTCAGGCTGTCCTTTCGGATGTCCGCCGTTTCAGATACACCAACTGGCTCCATCCATCAAAAAGACAAACTGGGCTGTCTTCCCTTCCTTTGACAGTAGCTGGGTCATTAGAAATAAGCCGGAAGGTAGAAAATGTGGAACTGTGTCTTCATCCTCCTCTTGCAACTGCCTTAATAGCTAAGGTATTGTATACACAACGATTAGTTACGCTGCGGCTGCCATTAATGGTAGTTACTAACGCCATTTCATTAAATTCAGTGTTTGTGCAATATGTGTAGATCAAGCCTCCAGATGGGTCCCCTAAGATGCATGTCTATGTTGTGAGTCCCAAGAACTCTTAGATGGAAGATGGGTTCATACGAGATGTTCAGGTCAGGCAAGAAAAGGGTATCTCCAGCCATTTGGGACAGCAAAACATTTGGCATCCAAGTAAGTTTTCTGGATGAGGCTTAGGTACAGAGAGACTCTCAGGTGTCAGAGGAGGGGTAGGGCAAGACTCAAGACTTTTTCTGTTTGAGTTACTGCTTTGGACTTTCACATCTTCTGCATGAACAGCTTTAGACTCCCGAATAGGTTTTTTTGAACTTATCCTTAAAGAGTTGTGAGACAGACTGGCATCTCAGTTTTGCCAGATATCGTACTGGAATCTTTGGAAACTTCTGCAATAAGGCAAGACAGATATAGGCAAAGTTTTCAGTCTTATTTTTACTAATTGAAAATTCCACCTCTTAATAAAGAGACCAAAGAGAGAAAACAGGCGATTTGGTGCAAGGTCATTCCTCAAATTGAAGGAAACTCTTTCTCTTTTTCTCTGATAGAGTCTGAAGATCTGGAGCACATCATTCTTGAGGAGACTTTAGCCCAACATGATGTTTGCAGGCTATCTTATATAGCCAAGGACAAAAATGATTCATTGACACAATATTCATTCTAGTCTTGCATTTTCAGCTCCTTGTTTTTTAGCACAGGATTCCTGCAGTATTTCCCTCCTTTTTGCTGAGATAACATGTACGGGTAGGTGAGTAAGTACCAGCATGAGTCTTATCATCTCTTCTCTCAGACTAGGAGTTTACATTACTTTGATGCAGTGTGCCTTCCAGTGTATCTCATAGAATGAATCATAGAATGGTTTGAGTTGGAAGGGACCTTAAAAATTCTTAAAGATCATCTTGATCCAACGCCAGTGCCATATCTCCTTGTTAGTTTACTCAAGAGTTAAGGATCTACATCTCTGAACGCTTACAACTTGAAGGTAATTGATTGTAGCCCTCAAGATTCAGTCTCCCAAATGATCACTCATTTTGACAGGTAACAGGAAAAGCAGAAACAAGCATTTTTCACTGAAGTGCTGCAGGAAAAGCTGGCTTCAGAGCTCAAATAAGGACCTGACCTCAACATATCATTGAATTTGTCATCAGCATTTTGGATTGTCCCCCCAGCTGACTGATGAAAAGCACAGTAACCCAAAGTTTCTATGGGGAATATGTTAAGTCAGTAGAAGACAAACTCAGAAATAAGAGCATCTCGTTGACCAGTCTATGAGTATGTGTCAGTGATGCAGGCTAACTGGCTCAGAATTCAGGAAGATCTTGCATTTTCCTTTTTTGGTCTCCTTTTTCTTGGAAACTGTTGCTATTGAAAGTGTAGTCTGTAATGGTCTCAGAACTGTTGGTCACAAGCGCCGTTACTTTAAATAGGCTGAAACTATTACAAGAGATGTAACACAGGTAAACAGGCCTTGTTGTCTTGTTCACTGCATTTTCAGGGAAGTCACTGGTTTCTGGTTAGATGGAGCTTCACAAGACATGCTTAAAACAAACTAAATAATCAGGAAAAAAAAACTCAAAGAAGTTAGTATGCATTTTTGTGGGTTATCTTATCCTGAAAATGTTTTGTGGGGTTGATAAGCATTGACAAAAGTTCAGTTGTAGTCTTCTGAGCCAGCCACACTTGAAAAGTGGCCAGGCACTGGTGATAACATTGACCAATTGGGTTAAAATTAGTCAGTTCTTGCCAAGGGCATTCAGTAAAGGTCTTCGCTGCAAGCACTTGAAGATCTAGGTCAAAAGGCCTGCTTACTTGCCAGCTTAGACTTGCAGGTAACCTCTGGAGATTTTTACAAAAGTAGATTGTAATTCTCAAGGTGGCTTCCTGAATTGCACAAAGATTATGGTAAGATGGTTTCTGAATGAGAAGGTTTTGCCAAAACTCTGAGCTGGCAGTAGTACGTTTTCAAGATTTCGGTTTCTTGACCAGATATTTCTCAATGTTTTTGACAAATCCTCTTCCTCCTGGAATCATGCAAAGGATGCACACTCAAATTCAGAGCTCATGAGTCCTGAAAGGACTTGGCTATGTGTGTATCTCTGCAGGAAGGCTTTGCCACTGTGACCATGGATTAGCACCACTTGGCAGGTTTTAACAAAGTCATTTTTGATAGTATTCCTGGAAGCAAATAAGAGCTTAGCAAGCAGAAGGAACCCATTGACCCTTGAGCATGTAGGCTCAGTTTTCCCAGCCCAAAAAACATCTTGGGAATTCTTGGACTCGTTTGAACCCTGAAGCTTAAGATTTGACCTTGGTTGGTTTCTAATCAAGGCCTAATTTTTCATTTACACAATAGTTCAGCAGCTTTCACTCCAGGTCTTTGACCTTTACAGTTACTGTCCCATTTTGCACTGCAGCTATTCACTCACCATTCTTGTGGTGCTCAAGGACCCCTTCTCAGATAAATAACTTCTGATCAATGGGTAAAGCTTGAGATGAGCCAAAGCAGGCTTTTAGGAATTTCCTGAGAATGAATGACAGCAATCCTAATGCCACTGTTAAACAGAACCAAGTGTCTAATGACTCACTTAAGCATCATTTGTGAGTACATGTACTGGAAGAGGTGTATCTTAGAGGTCAGACTAAACCCCACACAACATACGTGTTCACAGGAACCTTTTTTTAATGAAGACTGCTCCATGTGGGGTTCATCATGTGGACCACTGTAGGTGTCTCCATATTAGATGCACAGAGCAGATTGCTGAGGACTAACTGCTTATTTTTAGGATGTTCATTGTGGTCTTATGACAGTGGTTATTATTTAATGTTGTCATCAGATAATAACATGATTGT
>NW_009706269.1:0-44491 GCF_000703405.1 Apaloderma vittatum | reverse complement strand
GCAGGAACTGCCAAATCTCTTGCTGTTTTAAGTGCTGATAACTTTCCAACCTGATGTAACTGTATTCATAGGTGTCAGACTTACGATTTAGGAGTATTTAAGGAGGAGATAAAATATTCATCAAACTTCCTATCAAAGCATTATGTGATTTCTTCTTCAAGTATTTTGTTAAGGACTATAATATTTTGGGCTTCTGAGCTGATGACAGAGAGCAGTCAGTTCCTTTACCGGCTTATTTTTTCAGTTGTGATGCTTACTCAAACCCCTCAAATTTGATTTTCCACTTTCTTCAGTTAGAAGCAGCATTAAAAATAAATGGTTCTGGGGTCGTTACCTTATAAGCAGGAACAATGGAGCCTGAGGCCCTGCTTCTTACTCAGCTCTTCCATGGGTAATGTAAAACTTACTGTTATCAGAGCTTCCACTCTTGCCCCATGCTAACACCATGTAACAGGTTTACTGTATTAAGTAAAGATGCCTTCTATAGAGCTGCTTGATATAGTGTGTCTTTTTAGGGGCTGCTTCTTGGGAGAGGGAAGAATGGTTGCAAGCAGCAGATGGAAGGATCTGTAATTCATTTTTCTATTTAAAAAGAAAACAAGTTATTTCCACATAATCATAACAGAGAAGGAAGACTCCACTTATTAATTAACTCTATTTACACTTCATTCAACTAAGATATACTGAACATGCTGGTGGTGTTGCACAATGTTTAGCTTATATAGTCTGAACTTTGTGTAGACTTTGTGTGGGACCCTGGCCTTTCCTTTCTTATGATTTTTAATAGCTTCCAGTTCACGCAAGATGGAGCATTCAAAAACTCCTGCACCTCATATTATTCTTCTTTATTTCACTCTGTGATCAGTCACCCTCTACAGGGGCCTTCAGCAATAACCAAAGGGCAAGATGTTTAGTGCCTCTCTTCAGCATATGGGTGTATCTTTAATTGTGTGCAATCAGGGATGCTCAGGGATTCCTTTTCCCTGGAATTCCTGCTATCTGGAGGGCAGCTGAGTGTTATTCAGGATAAGAACTAAGGAAGGCTCTGGTGGCAGCTGCCCGAGCATGACAGAACCAACTGAGAGGGAGCAACCAGGAGTCACTGCCTGCAGCAGCTCAGGCCTCCAGCCCCAGGGAATGGCAGCAGCAACAGGCAGACTTTGGGCTGCCAAACCTCCCAGACACTTTCCTGACAAGAAATATTTGGACAAATTAAGATTATTGATGATAATGAATAACAATGTCAATTACAGAACCTGCTCTTCTCTCAGTGGAGAGCCTGGTATGTGCTAGAGCAGTAGCTCCTCAGCACTCACCAATTTAGGCTGTTTAAAACTCAGTCTTTCTGAATAATTATTACAGTCAATGCAGCACATATCCTTTTTGCTGTTGCTAACATTCCTTGCTAGCTGCATTATTTTTGTGAAAAATCAGCTACATAATGCATTGTCTCTGAAGTGTAGAAACATCAGACTACAGGAAAAAATGAGAAGAACAGTTCCTGCTTAGCTGAAAACTCAGGTTTAAGTCATGTGTAACGACAAGTAAAAATGTTACGGTATCAGAATTATTGATCTTCATGGCTGGTAGTATTTTATACTCACTACTTCATTTCTGAAAGGAATAATTGCACAAAAAGGTAAATAGACTCACACTTAATCTTATTCCTAACCCAAGTCTGAAACCTGAATTGAAAATTATAGACAGGCATGAGTGGTTTTATCTTTAAAAATCTCTAAATATTTTCTTTTTCATTTTTAGTGACAGAAACACTAAATTTCTTCTCAGGAATTGAGAACTGTGATCTTGAGTTGTATCTACATTTGAGCTGACTATGTGTTTTTATAATTCCTGAAAGGCTAGGGCCTTCAGGCATGGTTCCTTTCTCATGGTGACATTATGACCATGTGTTGCATCAATACTCCTATATGGACATGAAGAATTAGTAAACGATGGACCAAAGTAAATGTACAACAATTCTGTATTATGAGAGAAAGAGATCCCTGACCTTGTGATTGTCAAGGAAGAGTCAGAAAACCCCAGCTGTCTTTTAGGCAACAGATCTGCTTTTTGGGTAAGTCTTAGAAGTGAAAAGATGTTGGACTGTTGATGTTGGTTTAACTGTGAGATAAATTAGACAAACAGAGATAGGTAGAAGATGACTAAAATAAAATAGGTCAAGTGAAATTAGCGTGAAGAAAGAGAGTTTAGTCTGCAGAATGGGAGCAGAAGTCAGGTGTCAGAGTTAGAAGGGAAAGCCTTACAATGAGAGAGAAGGACAAATAAATCAAGGCTAAAGACAGTTGCTTAATTATTCACTGGCGCATCAGCACATCAGTAGAGAGAGAGGATCAGAAGTTGGGAGAGGAGAACAGATGAGAAATGATCAAAAACAATGTCTGACAAATGGTGGAGGAGTTGACTGACGTGATGCAGAGGAAATCTGGCATTAGAGAAAGGAGAACAATGGCTGGTGCCAGCAAAGTCTGTGAATAGGAACGTTGAACTGGGACTACCATTTTCAGGGTAGATTCTCTTAGCTGTATAGGGTTACTTCATGAAGAGTTGCCTCTTTTATGGAAGGGAACATCCAGTGCCTAGCTTGTCCCACTCTTTTCTCTCCTTCTATCATTTTCAGAGGTATTGTGTTTGTCCTCTGGAAATCATCCTTCCCCTATAAGATATTATGCAGCACACTTTTCTTAGTGCCTGATAAAGAGCTAAAACAGGCTGTTTCAGACTAGGGTATTTTTAGTGCCTCACCAGTCGCTGCTGTAATAGACTTTTATGGCTCAGCATGAATTCCCTGCAGGTAGATACTGAAAGCCTAATCCAAAATTACATAAAGACAACTAAAAGAAGTAACATAATATTTGCAAGCAGATCTACAATTCTTTTGTCCTGCAGGAATGTGATCAAAGGCCTAAGTTAAAAATACATTGGTTGCGTATGCTTATCTTAGCCCTTTGAAAGGAAAAATAAAGAAACAAAAGTATAAAAATAGATATAAAAGAGATAAAACAAGAAATAAGGGGTATTAGAGCTCTTGTTGCCTAGCATAAACTATAGCAGAAGGATTGGAGGTGCTATTAAATGTATCCTCATTGCTAGATTGTTTATAAATGACCATTTCTTCTCAGGCAGCAAATCAAATGATTCTGAAGTTTCAATCTTAATTTCTGTCATAGGCTACATTTGGCCAGTTAATAGCATCAGGAAAAATGCACCCTAAATCTTGGAATGTCCAGGTGCACCTAATGTAGTTTAAACAAGAACTAGATGACTAGCCACATAGTTGTCTCGTTTTTCTTCAGCAAATACCTTTTTTACTGAAACTTGCAGAGGCTGCTACCAGCTGTGTGATAACTCTTCCAGAACTTGCTAGTTTTCTAATAGACAAAATTGGTCAACCCAGCTTTTAAACTCATCAAACCATAGCACCTTTACTAGAAAAAAGAGCACTGGCAGCTGTGGACCCCTGCTCCAGACTCGTTACACACCCCACTGCCCGCATTTGCTTTTGGTGGTAGATTCTTGGCCACCGAACACCTGGAAGGGTCTGGCATATTGATGCTCTCTGCAAATAATCAAAGCTCATTTTTCCCTCAAATGTACATGTGCTAGGTCTATCAGTTAGCCTTAATGTATGTATTGCTGGGAGTGATCGGAACCTTCCTTATGAAAAGAAGTTCCTTTGAGAAATGCCAATTTGTTGGAAGAGTTTCTCAAGCCAACTTTTCTGCTAGTTCAACCTTCCCTTTGACTGTTTTGAAAGCTTTCTCTATCTGCTTGTTTCTGGTGTTTCCAGGTCCCTCAGCTTGTGTTCACAGGGGATAGCGTGTATCTGGAAAGTACAGAACTCAAGTTGCCACCTGAGCAAGGGCTCCTGGGCTCTTGACTGGCTGCCTCCATAGCTCTTATATCAAATGATTGCTTTCCTAATGGCAGCTGCCTCTTGGTCACCAGGAGCGTAGATTGTTAGTTTACTGACTATTTGCTGCCCAGGGTCTCCATATCAGCCCAGGGAAGGAGAGAGCAGCAGTGCCTCCGTTGGTCTATCTTCCTCAGTTGGTCTCTCTTCCTGGTAGTCATCAAGCTTCAGAGCTTCTCCCTCAAGCTCTCTAGATGTGTCTTTCTGTGGAGCAGATTTTCAGCTCTGTGGGAGCCCGCCTACAGAGCAGGCAGCCAGCAGAGCTGGACAGCCCAGGAAACAAGCCGAAAAAATGTCTGAATTCTTCCAAAGTGGAATATTTTCAGGCTTTTCCCTCCCACAGAAATGTTCTGATTGCTAGCCTTTGTATCCCAGCTCAGCACAGATTTTCTTTTCTTTCAAAAGTAAAGCAAGTTGAAATAAAAGATAGTCATCTGGTTACCCCTGGTTATTCTATTCCCCTTTTTGGGCCATACCTTGATACACACCAGGGTGCCCTGGCCAGGGAGCCAGAAGCATTAGACTGTCTTGGAAACTAAGGCTGAGATTTTAATCTCTGGGTGGAAAAACAACGCATAGAGAATTAAAATGTCCTCTCCGAATCACAATGAAAGCTTGAACTAATGGCTCCATAGCGCTACCTGAAAGATGAAGGTTAAGCTAGGTGGTATTTGAGGGGTGGTATAAAGCTGTTTTGGTCACATTCCTCTGTAGCTGATCTAATGGAGTTTGAAAGAGATAATTAATTCAGCTATTGTCATGACTGTAGGTACTGCAATCCATGCTCATAACCTTAGAGAGGAAGAAAGAGAATGAAAAAACTCTGAGCCATTAAAGTAGCAGAGATCTAATTGATTATGGCTAAGATGCAGGTAGAAACCAAGTTCACTGATAATATTCAGCAACTGTAGCAATCCAGGGGAGCATCTAACAAGCTACAGAAACACGTAAAATTGATGCTGACTCTGTAGAAGATAAGTTTTCCTTTCCTTTCCTTTCCTTTCCTTTCCTTTCCTTTCCTTTCCTTTCCTTTCCTTTCCTTTCCTTTCCTTTCCTTTCCTTTCCTTTCCTTTCCTTTCCTTTCCTTTTCTTTCCTTTCCTTTCCTTTCCTTTCCTTTCCTTTCCTTTCCTTTCCTTTCCTTTCCTTTCCTTTCCTTTCCTTTCCTTTCCTTTCCTTTCCTTTCCTTTCCTTTCCTTTCCTTTCCTTTCCTTTCCTTTCCTTTCCTTTCCTTTCCTTTCCTTTCCTTTCCTTTCCTTTCCTTTCCTTTCCTTTCCTTTCCTTTCCTTTCCTTTCCTTTCCTTTCCTTTCCTTTCCTTTCCTTTCCTTTCCTTTCCTTTCCTTTCCTTTCCTTTCCTTTCCTTTCCTTTCCTTTCCTTTCCTTTCCTTTCCTTTCCTTTCCTTTCCTTTCCTTTCCTTTCCTTTCCTTTCCTTTCCTTTCCTTTCCTTTCCTTTCCTTTCCTTTCCTTTCCTTTCCTTTCCTCTTTCTTTTTTTCTATTTTTTTTTCTTTTTCTTTTTTCCTTTTTCCTTTTTTCTTCTTCCTTTTTTCTGTTTTCTTTTCTTTTAGGAAATATCATATAACTTGAAGGTCTTATTATATGATGTATATCATAAGGAAATGTTTAGGTGTTAAATGCTTGAGATTATCCTTTCTAGATTTGTTATGGCAGGAAGAATTATATGTATGTAGCTAAGTGTTAACAAGATTAACTATAAAATATTACATGCCACACTGTATTGCTTTCTCCTGAGGTGTGTATTTATCAGTGTGATTTTTTTGACCTGACAACCTAAAAATTGTGATGAGCACATTCCTTCTTATTTATTTTTCATATAACATTAAAATGTTTTTGATAGCTCTTCAAAGATCAGACCTCAAAAATGGGAAGGAAGTTTGGAGGCTCATAAGTGCTTTGATAAATCTGTTGGCTGAAAAATGCTTTGTTTGACCAAATGGAGAGAAACTGAATATTGTAAAAAATAATGCATAGAGCAACGTATTTAAATGCTTGTTATAGATGTTTAGTAAATACAGCCAGCAAAAAAATCTTCAGGGAGATTTGTCAAATATTTATCACGTTGCCACCTTAAGTATAGGTGCCGCTACTCCAAAACATAGACTCACAGAATGTGTTGGGCTGGAAGGGATGTTTAAAGGTCACCTAGTCCAACCCCCTGCAGTGAGCAGGGGCATCTTTAACCAGATCAGGTTGCTCAGAGCCCCATCCAGCCTGACCTTGTATGTCTCCAGGGATGGAGCCTCCACCACCTCTCTGGGCAACCTGTGCCAGTGTTTCACCACCCTCAGAGTAAAGAACTTCGTCGTGATATCTAGTCTAAATCTACCCAGCCCTAGTTTAAAACCATTGCCTCTCATCCTATTGCTACACACTCTTGTAAACAGTCCCTCCCCAGCTTTCCTGTAGACCCTCTTGAGATACTGGAAGGCTGCTGTAAGGTCTCCCTGGAGCCTTCTCTTCTCCAGGCTGAACAACCTCAGCTCTCTCAGCCTGTCCTTACAGTAGAGGTGCTCCAGCCCTCTGATCTCTTTTGTGGCCCTCCTCTGGACCTGCTCCAACAGTTCCATGTCCTTCTTGTGTTGAGAACTCCAGAGCTGGATTCAGTAGTCCAGGTGAGGTCTCACCAGAGCATCTCTCGACCTGCTGGCCACACTTCTTTTGATGCAGCCCAGGAAGCGACTGGCTTTCTGGGCTGTGAGCACACATTGTTGACTCATGTCCAGCTTTTCATCCACCAACACTGCCAAGTTCCTCTCTGCAGGGCTGCTTTCTAGTACATCATCCTCCATGTATCATGAGGATATCATGTATCATGAGGGTATGTGCACAGGAGTAAACAGTAATCCATTATATTGAAAAATAATTGTCAAGCACCTTCCACTCGCTTTATAGATGGTTCATAAATTTAGAAATCTCTCGTCCTTTTCAGTAGAAGATTAGAAGAGCATCTTCTAAGGGGTTAGGAAGCATTTCTGTTAAGATGTCATTGCTTATAAAATATACCATAATTGTATTTTTGCAACTGATTAGCAGCTCCATAATATCTGAAATGACACTGAACAAAAGTTATCAAATGAAAGTACATATGTTTTGAGAAGCACTGGTTTCTGATGTTCATTGCATCCATTCTCATGAATTTGAAAAACTTAGAAACTTCTAGTGAGTCACCCAAATTTTAGTATAAAATAGGCGAGATTCAACTGTGCTTGAAGAATTAATTACTTTTGTACTTGAATAAATTTGAAAGAAGAGAACAAAATACCAGCCTGCATGTAATTCTTTTAGTACTAATTCAGACACTTTGCAGTTGTCTAAAAGCTTTGATTTTTCACAGTCAAGTCTTTCTGCTCAACCCTGAATTGAAAAGTGTAATCCTATGCTTCTTGTAGAGCATAGCAGGGTAGAAATGAATGCCACTAATTCATCTCAAGATTGGGTGGGAGGAGAAGTAGGCTTACTCCTCAACCATCTTATTTATATAAATAATAGCACAACCTCCCTATTCTCATGGTGGATTTTATTATTCTTTCTCAATCTGAAATATTTAGCAAGAAGCTGAGCAATCTATACCGTGTAGTCAAGAAGAGTTACAAAGAGAAAAATACACGTCCTGTGCTTCCTCCTGCTCGTGCTCTGAAGCAGCCCTGGCCACGCGCTGAGCTGTCTCTTGTTGCCCTTCAGCTGGCACCCATCAGACCCCTGCTGCTCCCAATTCCTCCCATGGGCTCCTGGCAGGAGTGTGTCACCTTCTGCCCTGCACCTCACATCACCTCCTTATCGCCTGCTCACATTCATGATGTGACTGGCTTGTGAAATGTCGGTGCTGAAGCTCTACGCACACCGAAAAGGGACCAACCTGCTGCCCTCCCCAAGCCCATAAATCCACAAGTCTGATAGAATCAGACCTGACTTTTTCTCAGCTTACAATCTTGCTCTCATCTCTAATTATACATAATAATTTAGTGCAGTCACTGGCATAATTGGCCATCTGTGTACTTTCATACGTGTGAAACGAATACTGAGAAAGGTTGCACAGGCTGATGCTGCTAATACTCAGGGAGAAGTGATGGAGACGAATCTTATGAGCTGGATTTCTGCTGAAATCCATTTCTGAAATGAAATGTGATTTTTCTTGTTGGCTTTTAGAGTTATGAAAGAACCAGGCAGTATGACAGCAGAGCCTGATGGCAGGTGGAGAAACGAGGGTAGAATCAGAAGGCTTGCAATTTGTTTCTGGGGAAAAAAACAATTGCATTCGTCATACTTGTTGCGCAAGTTTTGATTTAGTCCTGGACATCTTCCACTATTAATGAAATAAATGATAGCATTTCAGAAAGGTATCTTCCAAGCTTGCCTCTCTGAGAAACCCCAATAACAGGCCTTATTGCTATTATATCTTTTTAGAAACTTTCCTAAAAATGTAAAAATAGGATGTGGAGGCTGAATGGGGTGGGGAGAATTATTTCAAAAGACTTCACTGTAATAAGAAATCACTGCACAAGGCTGCCACACCTGGAAATGTTATAATGGAATAGTGACACTTCTCTTGAGATTTAGCACGTGATGAATACAAGTAGTGGACAATCATGTCAGAGCCACATCTCCATCCACAAAACCAGGCATAAGCTCCCTTTTCAAAAGCGAGTCTTTTCTCAGCAAAAGAGTCTTGCAGAAGAGTCCAGTTTCTCTTTTAATACAAGGAGGAATACTGCTGAGGTATAAGGGTAAGAGAGCATAGGCAATTGAGATGGCTTTCATAGTTCTGTGGCAGGAAATTTTTGAAGAGCTACTTCTTGGCATCCTCTGCTTGCAGTTTGCTCATGTGCACTCCCAGGAGTCCAGCTCAACCCTGCCAAAGGTCCAGAGACTTTTCCTTCCATCAAGGCAGCTTTCCAAATTGTTATTAAATGCCACAGAAAACGGGATGGCCAAGAGAAAATTGCTGATATAAAGCATCATGCACTCCAGCATCAACCAGAGGCGTCTGCTTTGTGATCCTGCTTTCTCAAATCTTGTGTGTGCATGACATATATATTCGGATCTCTATATACATTTAATATACTCTTCCTCTTCTTTGAACTTTGAAGTCAGAAAGGCAGTGGGGAGGCTGAGTGCGTGCTCATACACATGCAGAGCCATCCTCACAGATAGAAAGAGTGCCTTGTCAGCACCCACATATACACACAGCTCTCACAAAGAGCACAGGCTGTCTGATACAGTTTTTCCTCTCCCCCTGATTAGGACCAAAGTCCACTAGTGGAAAATAAGTGTGTGTGTGTGTGTATTGCATTATGCGTATATATGAAATCACAATATAGATCATTCCAGTAGCAGGTCCCAGATTCCCTGATGTCCCAGGTGCTGGCACCCAGATGTACTAGGCGCGGAGGTTTACAATTCTGCTCTCGTTGATGGTACACCCACCTCTTATCCTGCTTGCCTACAAGTCCGTCTTGAAGCTCGCTAGCATTCACACATTCCTACTGAGAAGAGATCATTATAAATGAGATTTAACCAGAATATCTTTTAGACTGTGATGATGAAGCATGGTGCTCAGTCAGGCAAGTGCACTGACTAGCAACTTGTTTACACGTAACCAGCCCCTTTTGTCTCCTTTTACCTCTATTTTTACTTGCTTGTTCCTTCCCAATCCACCTTGATGCCTCCCTTTCCTCACCTTTGTTTGATCCCCTAAATGTCCCACAAGTTTCACACATTCCCACAATCTCCTTAAAACTCAACAATCTCAGTTTCTTACAATCCCCAAATGCCCTTCCCAGCATCCCATAGTGAGTCCTGTGCCCCTGCACGCAATGTGCCCTGTCAGTCTGCAGGGTGTTCTGGGGAGATAATTTCTGTGGCTAATTCATCCTGGTGGGTTTCACACTAAACATGATGGGTGAATATTTCTCCTCAGGTAGTCTTCAGAGCAGCCAGTTCAGTATATGCCATTTTCCTGGTTATTGGGTTGCTCCATTGTTCATCTGCTTCTCGCCAGGCCTTTGTGTTTCTGGTGATTAGCCTCTAATCACATAATCTAACAACCATCTCCTCTGTATCTGTCTGCGCCAGAAAAGCCAGGAGCATCTGATTATGAACTGGATGTAAAGATGATAGTAATTCCATAGGGCTGCAGGAAGATGTGCTGCAGAACCTAAGAGTGCTGATCATCTTTTTTAATTTGATTCGATATTATGCCCAAGCACAGCACTGGGGAATATTATACTCCCGTGGGATTATTTTCTGGAACTTGCAATGTGGACTGTGTGTATATAATGTGATATCAATGTCATTAGTCTTATGAAGAGAGGCTCAGGAAGCTGGGGCTGTTTAGCCTGGAGGAGGCTGAGGGGAAACCTTGTTGCTCTCTACAACTCCCTGAAAGGCAGCTGTAGCGAGATGGGTGTTGGCCTCTTCTCCCTAGTGAATAGCGACAGGACAAGAGGGAACAGGTTCAAGTTGCGCCAGGGGAAATTTAGGTTGGATATTAGGAAAAACTTCTTCACTGAAATGGTGGTGAATCATTGGAATGGGTTGCTGAGGAAGGTGCTGGAGTCACCATCCCTGAAGGTGTTTAAAAAACAGCTGAATGTGGCACTTCAGGTTCAGTGTTAGGGTGGTGTAGGGCTGTATGTTGGACTTGATCTTAAAGGTCCTTTCCAACCTATATGATTCTATGATTCTATTCTACGGTTCTATGATTCACTGTTCTAACAGGTCTCAGGACATACCTGTGTTAGAGGAGATGCCTTACCCAAATTTCAAACTGGATTAACGCATTATGCCAATGAAACAATTTCTGTTGTCTCATTGGTAAAAAAACCCCAACAAATGGCTCCCCTTTTCTAAAAGTCAGCATAGGAATTTATTAAACAGCTCTCACATTTTGCACATGCTGATGGGACATGCTGGAGGTGGACCCAGGGTCTTCATCACCTTCCAGAGGGGCAGACCAGGAGCCCAAGCACACAGAAAATGTTGAGGGTGCACGAACAGAATTGTGCTGGGTAGAGGCCACCTCCTGTAGCTTAAAGCTACCCCACAGAATGCCGTAATGCTAACACGACTGTGACGTACCCAGCACCACATCAAATCCCAAGCTGCCCTCAGAAAACTGCAGGCATGATGAAGGAAAAGCACCGCTATCTTTCTTGAGGCAGAAGGAGCTATACGCATTCTTAAATAAATCCCTTCTATTTGGGCATCACCACTATATTTTTCTCTATACTAAGCTGCAGTAAAAACTTTTGCAAATGGAAAAATACCAAACTGAAGGAATGTTTTGTTTTGATTTTTTTCCATGGTAATGTGGAATACTAGGATATGAAAGCAAATTATTAGTTAGAAAATTGCGGGACATAAGTGATGGTGCTCCTCTCAGGTAATGATAAGCAAAGATGGAGCTTGTAAACCAAGATGGATTGTCAAAATGTCTTTTAGAAATAATTTCGAAACTGAGTCCTTTTAGTGACTCACTAGAAGTCACATTAGTGACACCGAGAAAAATGATTCTTGAAACAGTAAACAACTTGGCTGGGAGAGAGTTTTCTTCTTAAGAAGCATGATGGAATTTAATATTTTGAGATGATTAGTTTACCATGAAATCTTTTTTATCTATATTGATGTCATTTTATATACAATTATATTTATTTCAGTATTTATTTCATCTATTTTTAACACAATGTTTTAAACAACGTAAGCTCTACCTCTTTAATATAAATGTGAGCCATTTAAAGTATTTTTTCTTAAAAACACACATCCTGACCAATACAAGGGACATAAAAAGAATATATGGCCCTATTCAGTGTTTGTGGATTGCTGAGTATCCTTTGGCTATGGAGGAAAGGCTTTTGACTACATGCACAGCTGTTTGTCTCACGGTTGTGCTTGGGCCAGCTCCTGGTAATCCTGTGGCACTGCGGATGCACCAGAGTTGCCACTCTGGACTGCAAGCATGTGCTCACACATGCAACAGTAGGAAATGGCAATTCAGGGCTGTTGATGGAGACGTAAATTGGGATCTGATCTCTACTTCTGCCAGTATGTAGCACAGGGCGCTCGGTGAGAGGGTTGAGCAGCTTGCACTGAAACACCACGTCTGTGGATGCCAATCACTCCCTAGCCCTTGCACGTGCCTTGCTGAGATTCAAGAACAGTGTCTGAGAGGATTTTATTCTGCCTTATGCCAAGGTTTTGTGTGCAGTCACCTCCACTCCAGACCACTCATTACTTTTTCTTTAGAATCATAGAATAGTCTATGTTGAAAGGGACCAACCCTCTGCAGTGAGCAGGGACATCTTTCAATACATCAGGTTGCTCAGAGCCCTGTCCAGCCGAACCTGGAATGTTTCCAGGAGTGGGGCTTCTACCACCTCTCTGGGCTTCCTGTTTCAGTGTTTCATCACCCACACTGTAAAAAAAATTATTCCTTATTTCTAGTCTATATCTATCCTCTTTTATTTTAAAACCATTACCTCTTGTCCTATCACTGCATGCCCTACTAAATAGTTTGTCCTCATCTTTCTTATAAGACCCCTTTAAGTACTGAAAGGCTGCAAATGTCACCGTTTTATTTTAGAGTGTTACTTTGCATAGCACCAGCTGGAGGTTTAAATATTTCTCCAGAAACTGGAACAAGGAACCAATGCACCTTGTGATGAATAAATTAAGGCTACAGACCTGCCACTTTGCCACATGCATTGTCACCTAACTGAATGGTTGTACAGACACACCACCAGAGCTGAGCAAAGTCTAAACATAAGCCTATAAATACCTATCTGAATCCCAAACAAAGTTCTGAGTTCATGACACTCTCATGGTCAGATTTAAATGAAGACAGGCTATTAACTTGCACACTCATTTTAGAGAGATGTTTCAGACAGCAGTACTCTCTACAGCTGCCTGAAGGGAGGGTGCAGTCAGGTGGGGGTCAGGCTCTTCTCCCGGGCAACCAGCGACAGGACAAGAGGGCATGGCCTGAAACGGCGTCAGGGGAGGTTTAGGTTGGATCTCAGGAAGCTCTTCCTCACGGAGAGGGTGCTCAGGCATTGGAATGCACTGCCCAGGGCAGTGGTGGAGTCACTGTCCCTGAAGGTGTTTAAGGAGGGGCTGGATGTGGCACTTGGTGCCATGTTCTAGTCAATGTGGTGGTGTTGAGTCACAAGCTGGACTTGATCTCAGAGGTCTTTTCCAGCCTCAACAATTCTGTGATTCTGTGATTTGATGATGGAAATGAGAGCTTGCCATTTCCTTTCCACTGTGTTCTCTAATCCTGAGGCAAGCCCAGCAATGCATGATCTACTTTACCAACACAGCCCAGATAACCAACGCTTGTTACAAAACACTCACAGGCTCTGCACTTGGGAAACATTCTGCAAACCAATTTGAAAATAATTTTGAATAATGAGCATATCTGAGGATGTCACAATCTGCCTGCACACATTTCTTAAACAGAGGAAGAATTGAAAGGCAATCATTTATACATGATGGCGTAAACAAGAAAAGTCTCAGGATTTCATTTGCTTGGTGACGTGTATGTCTGTAAACTCTGAGGTATGTCTCCACTGTTGACATTGTGCCTTGACAGGCTTATGATGGTGGATTACATCTGGGCAGTTTTTCTTGTCATTAAAGCAGGCATGTGTAATCTGCTTTCTGAATCAGCTCTTGGACTGATAAAGCTTCCAGTAGTCATGCATGAGGATAAAGTGAGACCTTGTTTACCTTCATTGCCAAAACCTGCAACAGATGAGAAGCTCCTGCCTGGGGAGAAATCATGGCCAGGAGAGAGAGGGACAGATGAGGACAAAACACTTTGAGTTAACCCTCCTGCCTTAAGTGTAGTTGAGGCCCTTTGCTTTCTCAGCTCTTGCTCCTACTGTTCTATTCACCCACCCACGAGGTGTTTTCCCTAGGTGGTATGTATAAGCTTAAAGCCAAGAATTGCTTTTCTTCGGACTAGTGATTCACCCACTGTGCAGTGACACTGCGAGCTAAGTCACACAGGTGCTACTAATGCCCTGCCTGCCTCCTCGCAATTCTTTTTGCACCCAGGACAGGCAAGTTCATTGGGAAAGCAGTATAGAGCAAAAACTCTCTCTATGGCTGTAGAAAGAGGAGCAGATCAGTCCAAGTGCTACCAAGAACTGGCTTCTTGGAGAGGGCACAATGACTGAAATGCAGAAATCACCCCATTGATACTGGTCTAACCAGCTCAGAACTGGATGACCTCTTGACCCTGCAGTGAAGATCCCTGTGGACATGGGCATTATAGGCTTGAAGACCCTGCTCCCTGTGCAGAAGGGCCTGACATAGGTGCCTTTGGTGGCTACCCTTTCTGAGTCCACCTGACCTGACACCTAGCCAGGGTGCCTGGGTAAGAAGTATCATCCTCTTCTCTCCTGGTCTCCTTCTAAGGCCAGTGGCTGATGTGTAGGCAGCTCCAGGTGGTGATTCACATCCTGAGAGTACTGAATGGTCTCCTGGTCATATCTTCATCTCCTCACTGACACAGGGCCACTGCGGAGGAGCAGGTACCTTAGGCTCCTCAGTTAGGTGCCTAAACCCAGGCGACATTTATCTCCCACTGCTTTTTCCCTTCTAACCCCTAGCTGCTATTTGTCATGTTTTTATATATACAGTGGTGTTCTAAAGAAAATGGTGAGATATAAATCCAAAGACAAACAAAAAAAAATCAGTATGAAAAGACTTTTATAAGTAACACTCCCACAGAGAGGTAAGAACAAAAGAAGAAAGGCCAGGAGAGAATATCTGCAAGTGCTACTGGAGGAATGGAGGAGGGAGTCACATGCCTACATTTCTATTACCAAGCAACCAGGAAAAAACCTGTACGATATATCACTGGTATAGGGGATTTGGGCTTTTCAGGGTTTTTTTTGTTTGTTTTGCTTTGAGTCTAAAGCTTGTCAGATAGCAACAAATTTGCAGGAATCTTGAAAGCTGTAGCATAGGCCTAGTGAAGGAATAGCTAGTTTAGGAAGATATTCTTTAAAAATCTCATTGCAAAAAGTTAAAAAAATTATCTATTGGACAAAAGGGACAAATATACACAGAATGGAAATTGTCCAGGAACAGAGAGACAATCTTTTCAGTTAATAATTTACAAAATTATCTACTAATATAATCAAAATTTCTCACCCATCAGTGTTGGCAAGTGACATTCCACCGTGTACAGCTCAGAAAAATCCCAGATTGCAATCGCTGTAAGAGAAAGATCTGCCTTGTACCAAGATTGAGTTTGACCTCCTCTGCCTTTTTTCTCTCCATTTTTCATTTATAGATAGTGTCTGACAAGAGAACAAATCATCTGCATGTACTCAATAGTAGATGTAAGGGCTTTCTTTTCATAGTGTGTTGTGTCAGTGCATAATTCGTACAGCATTACATGCTTTATTTATTACTTCTGAAACCCAGGCTCAGAGTATATATCAATAGGTTTCTTTTGCATATCTGTACAACTTAGGAAGATTAAATATATTTATTTAGGGCATATTTCTTGTCTGAATTATTCTTCAACCTTTCCAGTGACAGAGACTTCCCGCACAGTATTTCCATGCTCCACAGCCTCTCAGGTCTCTTTTTCATCACAAAGTATGGAGTCACCTGTTGCAGCTTTGTCATTTCTACCACAGGGACAGGGCAGTTTGCATCTTCATCTTTGCAACTGTTATTATGTACTTCACCAGCTGAACTTAATTTTCTTCCTTTTTTTTCCCCATCAGGTAAAATTTTCTGTCTACCTGATTACTCTCATTGCTTGCCTTGAGTGAGACTATGTTCTTGAACCATGGGACCTGTTACAAGACAGAGCTGTGCTGCCCAACAAAGAACCTTTCAAATTGGAGGAGACAGATTGCTCCTTGCTTTTTGCAGCCTATGTGCCTGTTTCTCATCCTCAGCACGGTGTTTGCTCATTTCTCAACATTGGTATTTTTTTTCTAATATGCATCTGTTATCCGTGACCAGCTATTAAATTATATCTTAAAACTGCAGAATATAAAAGAGGGGCTGACTACTATCAAGAGTAATCCGTACTTGGAGAACTTGGCACGAAAAGCATAAAGCCTTGCAGAGTACATTGAGATCTTGAACGTCAGATATGCGGTAGGAGAGAAAGGCAAGCAAACAAGACGCGTTGGCTTTGTTCTGCCTTGGATTATGGTACTTTGAGCTACTAAGTCTACTTTTAATGAAAATATTGAAATAAGGTGAGGTAGGTTCAAATATTAAGACATATTTCTTATTTCAATGGGTATTTAAAGGAATATAAAGGCAGACAAAATCAATGGTGGCTTTTCCAGAATTCTTTGAACACAGATCCACCAAATAAGTGGCTTTGATTTCTGTAAAACCTGGTAAGTGCTCGCTATTTCTGTCTCACACTCTTCCTTATACTTGCAATTCTTTTGCCTTCTGCTGTTCTCCAAAGCAGCTCTCCAGTTACCCTTGTTTTCACTGTGCCATCACCCTCTGACCTTGCTGGTGTGAAGATCTCTTTCCAGTAAACACCTTCACTGCTTTTGTACTGTCTCTCCTGCCCCTGCAATGCTCCTCCAAGGCAGCAATATTGCTGACTTTACAGCTGTTCAAGATCTCCCTCAACTTATTGTCACACAGCTTTAAGTCCCTCTGCCCAACTTCTACAGCCTTTGTGGCCATGATACCATTTACCGCTCTACCTGCCTGGTCTGATATACAGATTTCCTTCCTCTGCTCCTGGGATGGGAGACAGATTCTGGTGAAACCCCTATGGCCATGCACTTTCCCTTGCCACATATTCATTCTCCCTCAAAGTAAAAACACTGGGAAGCAGAAAGCTAAATATCACACAAATAGAGTTGCAGGTTCTTTTTCTACAAATATATGTAACACTAAGATCCTGGGGTGCAAAAATAGGAGAGGGATGCTGTGGCATCATTCTTCTTAGAAGCCTGAACACTAGAGTAAAGAAACTGCTTCCCTGCCTACACTTTTCTGGCTCAAAATCTCTGTGAAAATCATTCCAAACAGTAGTGTTTGCCTACAAGCTATACTCCTGCAAGCAAACTAAATGCTGCTGAGTGTCAGTAACCTCACATGTGAGGACCTGAAACTAAGCACAGCTCTGGCCAGCACACGTTATACATAACGTCTCTGGAAAATAAGAAAGAGGCTCAAGGGACAAACAGCCCTGGAAACTGAATTTTTAAGCACTCCTGGAAAGTCCAAAGCTGAAAAAGCAAAAATTTGAAAGCTTATCTGGTAAGAAGGTTTCAATACTTTGGATATCTCACAAAAAGGAAAAAAAAAAAAAAAGAGGTGTGGGTACATTTACAGTGCATGTAGTCATTCCCACCTCAGAAGCTGTTTGCACATACACATTCCCTGAGAGGGTGTAGAGGCAGCTTGCCACAGATATAGTTGCCACTCAACATCTGTGCCTTTCCTGACATAGATTAAGTGATTTGGAACAGGAGAGAGTCTGATTAATTTGAATTTTATAAAGCAGGAACTGTTAAAAGCTCACTCATGGCAAAACTTTGTTATCAATCTTTGTTATGACCATAGTGACAGGGTTAAAAATGAATGTACAGTCTAGAAGCATAACAAAATCCTATTGAATAATAGAAAAATGATGGAAAAGATTTATAAGGATATGACTACATGATATGTACGTTAGGAAATGTGCACCATAAACTGCATACTTTCCTCACATAAGGTTCAGGCAGGGCATATTCAATAAACTTCAGTCAGCACCTAGACAATAAAACTGAAAACACGTTGTCTTGAGACCTTCATCAGAGAGCAGATTGTGTTCAGGCTTATAGCCTGCATAATTGTTGCTTTGCACATCTGAGGCCTCAAATGGCAAACAGAGATATGGTGACCTGGATGAGAGAACGTATAAGAAATGCTTGCAATGTATCTACTTTTGCACTAGAGGTATTAATCAAAATAACAGCCTGATCAACAACACACAGTACTTCCACTGTATTCTCATAATTTGGTGGTGTGTAAAGGCTTTTTGGGAAGAGCAAAAAAAAATTAAAATCTTACCAAGTCATGTCTCATTTTCCTGTGGTTGGAAGCAAAGCAAAAATTGTAAGCTTAAAGTTTAGGAAATGATTAATGGGGTTACTGCAAATTTTTGGCATTCATGATTTCCTTATGATTAATGGCTTTACTGTTTCCCCACCTATAGTATCATAAATTCAAGGGGAGAACATGAAAAAAAAATCCTTATAGGAGAATTAGCAAGTAAATTAGAGCAGCAAACTATTAAGACACCCAAACCAGTTTTGCACAGGCCATCTCAAATCTGGCCAGGATTATTCACTAAAAAGTAGTACTACACAAATGTGGAAGTATTGTGGCTGTCCCCATGCATTCATGTGGCACTTTGAACAAATAAGTCCTTCTTGAATTGGGAGCACAGAGCAGGGAGAGCTCACTGGGGCAGCAGCACTCTGTAAATTACCCCACTCAATGTTAATAGGATAGAGGAGAATTTACCAGAGTTTATTTCTGTTATTTTGATGCCATCAGCAAATTATTAGTCCATATTTGAGGCACATAAGATAATACTTGCTTTTATTTATCTCATTTCTTCTGTTTATCCTGAGAGTAGTGGCTTGACTCTTTTCTCACGGACACAAAGAAGATACTATTTTGCTCCATTTCCCGTCTTTCTGAACTGCTGCATTCTGCTGTTGGGGAAAAAAAACAAACCAACTTTTTGGCTATGTTGGGCCTTCTGCTTTCTTTCTTTAATCAGCTTGCTCCTGAAGTTTCATCATTCTCGTTAGTCAGTCTAGATGCTCTGAGCAGTATCATGGGCATGCAGCCATCTTTCCACTTCACAAATATTTTCATTCATTTTTTTTGGTCTTTCCTCCATTTTCCGCAATGCTTTCTATTCCACAGCTTCATTTTATGGCCAAGACTTTAAATGATAAAAAGGCAAACACAACGTTGTTAGAGCAATTACACAAAAAAATGACCAATTTGCTCATTCTCCCTTTGCAAATGCGTTTCAGAGGTTGCTTTAATCTCTCCACATGCAAAGAAGGTAGTCGCAGTTCTGGGTATTTCTATTTTTACCTTGAGGTGGGTTTGCTTGGACATTTTTGTTCAAAGAAAATGTATTTGATAATTTTACAACTGTGAAGAATTGAGTTCACTGCAATGAAATGACAGTGTCTTTCACAAAATCAGGTAACACATTTGAGGTGAAAGCTTCAAAGAACAGAAAGAACCTCTGGAGCCGTGGGTATAATACAAATGCAAGCATTTGGAAGAAGAAAGTGTTTCTTGTTTACCTACAGTCAGAGTCCACACGTGTGAAGAAAATTACTTTCTCAGGCACTGTGCAACAAGAGTATTAATAATTGGTCGTTCTTGATAGCCTCTGGTCTTATTTTTAAATACAATTAGTGTGTTTTTATCAGAGGAGTCCCATTATGGCATATGTAAGACAGCTACGATACTCATTTCAATTCACAACTACACTGGTGAAAGCAAGGTGGTTTGCATCTTTTTCTGTTGGCTTATTTGGGATTTCATCTGTGCACCATAGGTTAATGGGTATCGTTTCCCAAGACACAAATATGTCAGTCAGAAACTTCTTCATCACCCAGAGAATGTTTCCTCATTAATATTTCTTTTTAAAGGTATGAATAATTGCTATAACATTAGCTGAAATCTACTTTTTCACTTCTTCTGAGAAGCTGCAATGGTGCAGAAAGCATATTAACGATGTGGTTTAGAAATCTGAGTATTTCTTATAGGCTGCCTAACAAAGCTGCCAAGCTTCAGCTGACATTAGCCAAAAGGACACCTTTGTTTCTGACTGATTCACGCAATCAGACAATCCAACACTTTATCACCTCTTGAATTAATTTTTTAATGTGTTCTAGTTTTTCTTTTTGTCTTCCTTTTGGCTAAATTAAAGGCATCTTCTTCTTCCTTTGCCCATGACAGACTGTTTGCTGTGTAGTTTTAGTCTGTTGACAATTTTGTGTAACAGCATAGAATTATAGAGATGAAAACAGCATGTGACCTAGTCAGCGAAGAGAAATTTTTAAATGAGAAGACTTTCCTTTACAAATTAGTCCCAGCCTAAGTGGAGGTTATGGTCGGCAGGGAACCAAGGAAGCACTATGCAAGTTGTCAAGAGCCGTTTTCTGAGTAAAGGGGGAGAAGGCAACTTCTCATATGTACTGGAGGTCCTGCCCAAAGCTAGAGAGCTGGTATGCCTGGAAATGAAAACTTCAGAGATTCACTCTATAGTTAACAACCAGTAATAGCACAGAAAAGGAGAGGCTGGGGTCTGTTGTCTTGGGGAATGAAACACAGAGAGGCTATGGAAGAGTGCTTCAAGGCCATCCTGATGGCCTTGTTGAGATAGCGGAGTATATATAGCCTATTTTGAGACCTGTTTTCTCAAGAAATAATACCTGGAGACAGCTGGCTGGATTTAATTGCTCTCGTAATTACACCTGGAGGGAACAGAATTGCAGACACTGAAAATAACTGCCCTGCCAAGGCAATCACTGTTAGCTCTGCGCTGTGGGCTAGTTAATGGGGTGACTCTGCGTGGAGGGATGTGGTGATGAGAGCTTGGCTCAGAGCTTAGTCTGTAATACCCGCAGGGTAGACTGGACCATGGCTCTGTCCTGTGTATCCCTATTGCGGCAGCGTGGACACTTGCGATTTGATGGCCAGAATATCGAGAGACTACTCATAAATTTTCTTTACATGACAGCACTGAGGCATAGTGAAAAGTCTGGCATGCTCTCTAACCCGTCTCAGCATGTCAGGAGGACTTTTGCACCTTGGGCACTCTACACATCTCATCCACCTCTGCGGTAGGTGACATCAGTATCCATCTAAGTGACAGCGTCATAGGGCAGGTTAGGAAATATTGAGGCTGCTACAAGCCTATCTGCCTCTAGATAAGCACTAGATGTGCACTGTGACTCGACTACATATTTACCTGAGTTTTATTGTTGAGGACTGTCAAAAGTCATCTCTAGCCTGCATTCAGCCATGCACTTGCATCACCATGATGATGCATCAACATGAGATAGTTTCTTGTTACTCAGAATGGAAAGGAGACATTCCCAAATTGTGCTGAGATGGATAATGTAAAGCCTTTCTAAGAAAGCATCTGAGTGACACCCCTGTGTCACTCACATGGCGTTATCAGCCATGTGAACCTCCAGTGGCTGGAGTCCTGGGCATGTGTCAACAGGTCATCTGTGGTATCTCCTCACCACAGGGAGCCATGCAACTAAATCTGTGCTAACAGTTATGGAAACAAATCCCTCCTTTTCCTCCTTTCCTGTTATTGTGGAGCTCATCCCAGAAGAAGGTTAGTGTCCTGATGGCATAGAAATTTGTTAGAACTCGGGCCAGGTAAGTATTTGCCTGTATTTTAAACAGTTAAAGAAAGAAGAAGTATGACTGATCTGATGATTGTGACAGATATTTCTTGTTACAAGGCTTCTTCCATAGATGTTTAGTAGCATTTTGACTAAAGTCAATAGGCTCTGCAGTTACAGTAATTTTCCTGCCTTGGTACCTTGGAGCAGCAGGTTCCCGCTAGAGTGAAACTCCAACTGACTTGCTTTCTCTTGCAGAATCCAGTTCCATCAGAGTCAAACATGTTCTGAAACTGTCAGCTTTGAAGGAAAAATTTCCAGAATTAGTCCTCAGAACAAACCATTCCAATCTGCAATTTTTAAATTACCTTTTAGATAAGGTCCTTTACCTAGACTTTGGTAAAACCTTTGACACTGTCTCCCAGAGCATTCTCCTAGAGAAACTGGCTGCTCATGGCTTGGGTAGGCATACGACATGAAGCTGGGTGGGAGTGCTGATCTGCTGGAGGGTAGGAAGGCTCTACAGAGGGATCTGGACAGGCTGGATCGATGGGCTGAGGTCAGTTGTATGAGGTTCAACAAGGCCAAGTGCCTGGTCCTACACTTGGATTGCAACAACCTCATGTAACACTACAGGTTTGGGGAAGAGTGGCTAACTGGAAAGTGTCCACAGAAAGGCAACAAAGCTGGTGGAGGGTCTAGAAAACAAATCTTCTGAGGAACTGCTGAAGGAACTGGGGTTGTTTATCCTGGAAGAAAGGAGGCTGAGGGGAGACATTTCTCTCTACAACTACTTGAGAGGAGACTGGAGCCAGGTGGGGGGTCAGTCTCTTCTGCCAATTAACAAGTGATAGGACAAGAGGTAATGGCCTTGAGTTGAACCAGGGAAGGTTTAGATTGGATATTAGGAAAAAATTCTTTGTCAGAAGGGTTATCAAGCACTGGAAGGGGCTGCTCAAGGAAGTGGTTGAGTCACCATACTTGGAGGTATTTAAAAGACATGTAGATGTGGCATTTGGTCACAGGGTTTAGTGATGGACTTGTCAGTGTTAGGTTAAACATTGGACTTGGTGATCTTAAAGGTATTTTTCAAACTAAACAATTCTATAATTCTATAATTTCAAAAATATATTAACATTACCATATTGTTCTTGCACAGTGTTATATCCACTTACCAAATATAAGTTCTAAGAATCTGAAATTGAAGCAGAACACTGTTCCACTGAAATGACTAATGTTTTTGCATAAATTTCCTCCAGAGAGGATTTTAAACTTTTTGCAGGGAGGAAGAGTTTCTAATTCAGAAATAAGGCAAAAATTCAGGATTTCAGTTTTCTCCATGTGTCAGGCTTCCTAGTCTTGCAAGAACACGTATCTCAGATGATAAAGCACAAAAGTGCATTTCTTCTTAAATGGAAGAGGATCCACAAGCTGTAGCTTCTGATGTACCTGCTTGATACTGTACAAGGAAGATAACCGGCACGACTCTGCTTTACTAGCTATCTAGGGGTTCATCTTCTCACTAATTCCTTGTTGAGCCATATTTGACAAAGTAGGAGTGCATGCAACCTGTCATGGCTGTTGATGCAAAAATAATCTTAAGGAAGAACGGCATGAATGAAAGCATCTTGGTCCGTAAACTGCAGCAGCCTGAGCAGTGCACATATCTTGCATTGCAGACAAGAACCGATCCCAGATTCCCCTAGGAATCACAAAGATAAATCTGATATATGTGATTCCTTTGTGCCAAGCACTGAATAGCAAGGCACAACATCCAAGCCAGTATTTTTAAGCCCAAGACAACAACGTCCTGCTACACAAGGAAAAACTTACCTGCCTGAGCTATCAAATGACACCGCAGATATTGAAGCGTAAGCCTGATGAAGCTTTTCACTGGCAAGTTTTGCACTTATAGCCACTCTAAAGAAAAGATTTCAGAAAGGTGTTCACAGAAAACAAAGAGGCTGCAGGACCTCATTTTGTCTCTCTATAGGTGCTATACACACAGTGACGTTGCCTATGTAATGATTATCAAGCACAAACTAGAGCTTTGTAACTCTCCATTCAAAAATCACGTTGCACTAAGAGCAATCCTTTCAATAACATTTCATTTATTTTGCATTCAGAACATTATTTGAACAGGAGGCTGCAATTAATGACTGCATTAATAGGCTTAGCACAAACAGGGTACATGTACTTTCCTCTCCATTTGCAGAGCATCTGGTAGCAAAATTAACTGACCTCCTGTGATTCCTATGCATTGTCAGCGAGTGCAGTACCAGTCTGTCACATCCCTTATGTCTTCCCAGACCTACTTATTTGTAGTCATTAGCTTTTATTTAGAAGACAAAAGGTAACATCAAGATAACATTCACAGTGTTCAATACTTGATTTATCAGATTTCTGCAAGTTTCAGGTTAATGTGCAAAAGATTATGAAAGCTTAGAAAGAATTTCATTAATACCAAGAGTATTTTTTTATCTTTGCAGGTGCTTCTTTCAAGCAGAAACGTGGCATGAGAATGCATTATTCTTTCATGAGAATCTGAGATTTTTTTCTCAGTAACAACAGAGTAGAGAGGGGCTCTGTAGTCATTCTTAAAGCAATGTCCTCCCCAGAAATTTTAACCAAAACAACAAACATGTCATAGAACAAACACTTCTTATACAAGTCCCTTTGAAGAGTGAAGTCCTGTATCCATTAAATCTCCCACAGTAAATCATCAAGTAGTTTCTCTTTTTAATACTTATTTACCAATATATATGTACATCAGTGAGGTAAACAAATGATCCCAAGTCACTCTAGCCACATAAAACCATGGAATAACTGGAGAACTAATATTCACTAGAGCTGATAAAAAGCATTACTGGGAAAAAGAACAATAAAGTGTACCTGGATTCCAGCAACTGGATTAAAACACACCATCGATGTGTTTATAGAGCAGTAGCATCCATAGGCTTGTTCCTGAGAGCATCAGGCAAACTCAGAGTTCCAGTCTCCAGCCCGACACAGAAGAAGCTGATGTATTGCTGGGAAATGCTTATTCAAGCACAGACAACAGCCAGAAAACATTTCCAAGTGAAGATTAAACTTTCAAAGCTTAAATGTTTGCCATGTGCAATCACTTCACTTTGTAGCTGTCAAAAAGAATCTGTTTCTCTGGCATTTCTGGCAGACGAGCAAATCTCTGGACTGTTAACTTTTGTGGCGAGCTGGCCTTGAGACACCAACTCCTCATTTGTCCCAAACATTGTTTATTTGTTTATATTCTTTCTTGGAAGAAAAGATACGCATACAGGTTCATGTTCACTGAAATACAGGCCCCCAGCTTGGCCCTCATTCTCTGTCCAGTGACACTGGCAAGATCAGGTTTTCCTTAGCTCCCCTGGATGCAACTTCTTTGTGGTAAAACTGAGAAAAGGGTGAAACCTTGTTCAGGTGAGAGTTTTTTGAATCAGAAATGTTCCTTCAGCCCTGTTGCTAAAATCAGAGTGTAACCTCTTCCAAAATTTGAGTTAAAGATCAGTTTCTAAGGAATCCTTTTGGCATACCTCTAGATTTATGAGTCTTTTGGTTCCATCTATTTCATATTTTCAAATTTGCTGGTTGGGGAACATTTACTGGAAGGGAACATTTAGATATAGGTTTCTTGGGTGTGGGTTTTTCTTTTCTTTTTCCTTTCCTGTTTTTCTTCTTTTTGTTTCTTCTTGTCTTTCCTTCTTAAATAGGAAATGTATAAGTCTCATACACTTTCTTAGTTTAAGCATTTGATATTTTTAGAAAGATGTCTACAGCTGTGAAATTCTTAACAAAATAGTAGCAGGAAGCTCTACTATTAGTGACAGTAAGGAAGGCATGAATACCAAGACAACACCAGAAACAAAACTAGAGGCAGATGAAATTGGGAAAAGTAAATCGTAGGAGAGAGTAGCAGGATCAGATCTCAGGGCCAGAAACAGAGACTTCAATTATTTTAAAGATCCTCAGGGCCTTTCTCTGAGGTCAAAGGGCACAGAAAAGCCTCCATCCGTATTAAACTCTTTTCCTCTCCAAACCAGGGTAGCAATATGCATATTGTCTATTGCAGATAGTCCCCGTTTTGGGCTAGTTCCTGAACCAAACCCGGGAGAACTTTGAAATCCCTGAATTGTTTGTGAGTTGTAGTTTACTCAGGCCAACCTGTGCAAGGAACTGCTCTAAAGAATTAGCAACACAGACAGCCAAGTTTTTGGATCCACCTTATTTTTTGCTATTGAGGTAGCGTAAGTTCCAAGGCAAAGGAGGCATCTGAAGGCAATGACCATATTCCTGTCTCTATATACTAGTACCTGTCCATCTCTCTAAGACTAGGGGAGGAGATAAGTGACAGATGAAGAGGTGTTTAGAGCATAATACCAAATCTGGCCCCCCAACATGCATGAAATTCATTCCAAGTACAAAATGGGAGGCACAGTCTCAGACTAACTCTAACCCTCTCCTTCCATATCAATGGGATTACCAGCCACCAAGGTTGAGCATACCTAATCAGCATGCAATGATACAGCCGTCACAGCTGTGCTCCTCAGAGGGTCTGGCAGATCACTTCACCAGATATTGCAGGAAGGTTTCACATTCACGTCACAACGTGGTAGTAAAAAACACTGATGTTTGGAAAGAGACTCTCGCAGTGGCAGGTGGAGGGCCAGGCTGCTGCCCTGAGTAGGGGAGTGAGGCTGCAGTTTCATGGTACATCATTTGAAGAGGTTTTTAAAGTTCGCTGTCCTTAGTACAAGCTGTTGTCAGTGTGACAGGGAGGCAGCACACTGTGGGAGACAGCACACCCTGGCAGGAACTGAGCAGCAGGCAGGACAAGGGTGCCTGGAGCTGGTACGGCTGCTTGAGCACCGAGGCCTGAGAAACCACAGCTGAAGCTCACTGGAGGGTAGAGACCTCTACAGTCATCCCGGCTGCCCAGGCAAATAAAGTGGCAAAAGATTACTTCTACCAAAAGACACAGAGTCAAGAAGGGTGCAAAACTAACATGCTTTGATGAAAAGCATAAACCATGTAACTGCTGCCCCTGGCTCTGGGGGTTGTACACCGGAAATAGGACGAAGCTTGGCTCTGCAGAGGCTGTGCTGACTGTCCTCGCCAGCAGCCATCCAAACAAGTCATCCAGCCTGTCACAATCAATGGAGGTCTGCCTCTATCCTCTCACTCCACGGCCGCCCTGTTCCTGTCACCCTTTCCCTCATTTGCCGTCATGCCGCCTGTTTTCCTGGTGTGTATGCAGAGCTGCTCAACAGCAGTAGACACTGATGCATTTTTTTTTCATTGGACTACTCGTCTCATCTCTCTTCTAGTCCTCTGGAGATATTTTATGTGGGGAGACTCTAAGTGGTTTCTTCTGAAAGAGCACTTATAGCTGTAACCACACGGGGCTTTAACTAACAGTTAGTTAGTTCAGACAGCCAACACTAGAATTATTTTTTAAAGTCTTTTTAAGCTGAAATGAGTTCAAAATGGAACAAGGCACATGAGTTGAACGACTAAATGACACCAAAGTGGTTTTGCAATGCCAAGCAAGCCTAGTTGATAGAAAAGGGTATTGTGATACAGAAGGGCTAGAAAATATGAGCCTGGGAATTGTGAAATTACCCGGAAATGAACAAAGCTCTTTGCAGCTCTAGCAACATCCTTCTGGAATTGCAGGCAGGACAAAGGACTCTTCTGTGAAACCTATTATCAGATTTATCTCCCTTGCTTAGACAAGCAAGCTTGTCCAACCCCAGCTTCTGCTGAGACTTTGAAGAATACTGAGATAAAATCCAGGGCAAACTCACTTATAAATAAGCTGAATATATTTTTACAGTATTTGGCAAGTAAATAGCTTTGAGAGTGGGTATAGACAGATAAAACTGACCATTGCCCTCTATTTGCTACTCAGAGTACCGTGTCCAGTTTTAGTCCCCCACATGCAGGAGAGATGTTCACAAGCTGGCACAAGGTCAATGGCTGGAAGACACGATGTGTGGAGAGAAACTGAGGAATGTGGGCTTGCTCAGCCTGGAGAGGAGAAGGTTAAGGAGGGATCTTACTGCTGCTTTCAACTAAAAGGAGGTTATAGGGAAGACAGAGCCAAGCTCTTCTCAGAGACACACAGCAAAGGAAGGGAAGCCACAGTCACATATTGGAGGTTGGTCTATTCTGGCTATCCATATTGAAAATCATCTTCACACTGAGAACGGGTAAGCACTGGCTCACGTAGCTTCGAGAGATAGTGGAATTTCCACCCTTGGAGATTTTCAACACACAAGTGAAGATTATCCCAAGCAACTGAGGTAGCTTGAGGTTGGCCCTGCCTTGAGGAGTGGTTCGGATTAGGTCACCTCTGAGGTCCCTTCTAACCTAAATTATGCTGTGTCGCTAAGCACAACCTGCTTGGCAGGCATCCAGTCTCCCGACTACCTAACCACTCTGCAGATACCAACATCCTGGTTGCTTTTCAGAGCTGTGCCACTGTTCCCCTTGCCTGTGCACACCAGCCTTTCTCACAGCTCTAACACTATTCACACCTGTGTGACAGACAGCACATGCCCAAATCAGAGACCCTTGTTCAGCAGAAAGCAATCCCCCTCTGCCTTCAAATCCAAGATATGGGCTGAAGCCACGGCTGTGGATTCTGTGGCCATTAGGTTGGCCTCAGGGCACATGAAGTGGCCACCACAGGCTTGATAGCAGGCTGCTCTGTCTGGAGGAGACAGGGTGTGTACAGTCATGGGGAAAGTGCTCCCGTGCTTGAGGGGATCTCACAGAAGCTAATTTAAAGCGTTCGGTGGAGAAGCCTCAGCTGGCAGGCTTGCTTCCCAGCTTTCCCTGTATGTGCAGTGGAGGGGTCAACAGGCACTTCTGTAACAGCTAAGAGAAAACATGGGGCAAGGATGTTCCTGCCTCAGGTTTCTTGGCTACGTGCTTGGGGTTTCAAGGACTGATCCAAGGTCTAGCATGTCCGAGCTGGCAGCTGGAGAGCAACACTCTAATTGTACCCCTTTCCTTCAAGATAGCTTCCTCTGCAAGGACAAACCCGAAATGCTTGTGTACATGGTGGCTTGTTGGTGTGCCAGCAAGCGGTTCCTGAGCATGGCTTGAAGAGGGTTCAGAGGGCAGGCAGCAGGAACAGATGCCTTGCCTGAGACTGCAGCTGCTTTCAAAATCCACCACCACAGACTAAGCATGTCAAAAAGTGTGAAGGTTGTCTTTAGAGGTGATGAGATATTTTAGCAGTTTTTTATTAATGAGTGTTTGCTTCAGACCTCAAATGCTAGAACAGAAGAAAGAAATAAAGGGTAAAAGCAGAAAAATAACAGATTAATAAGAAAATCAAAGAAGCAAATGCATGAAAGACTAGGGTGGGGGGCAGAAGGAGACAAAAAACATGTTGAGTTACCCACAGTAGCTCCTTCAAGCAAGATCTTGCACCACATTAATCCCTGTAGGCTTTTATCGGGCAGCATTTGAACTACCCCGGGGTTAACGATAAGCCGCCTCACTTGGCAGTAAGTGGTGCTGCCTCGCCATTCTCTCAGACCAACCACAAAAAGTAGGAGTGAAACTGAAAATCCACCACTCCTGGTGCAGCGTGTGCTTAGGGCAGCTGTTTTTTGGAAGGGTGAATGCCCAGCCTTGTTCCTGGGTGGGTGACACACCTCTCCAGGAGCTGTGTGTGCAGCCATGTCCCACCTGTACTTGTCCCCACACTGCTGCTGGAGACAAGCAACACCCTCCGCTCCTTCCCAAAAGTGCCAGCAGGCCAGGTAGCTCAAGGCAGGGGTAGGTGCCAGCAGATCCCATGTTGTCCTTGGGAAAGGTAGAGACAGAAAAACCATTGGCTTTCATCGGAACAACCCTGCTGCCCTCCTTTAGCCCCATGGGAGCTGCGTTGTGGTGTCCGTGGGACATTTCACAATGCTTTTATGGAGGTGATTTCTACTCCTTAATTTGTATTATTCCTGTGCATTGCAGCCTCCTTCTATGTGTTGGCAATTGTTCACCTTTTCAAGGAGCTTTTCCTCAGAGAGCACTATGTGGTTGTGCTGCCAGTTATTGTTATTGTTACTTAGTAGTTTAATTGTTAGTATGATGCTTTAAGCTGATGAAAGTGGGATTTCCAAATAAAACTTGCAAACAGTGAATATATTGAAAAGCATGTTGCATAAAAATGAATCCCACTTCAAAGGCCTTACTCCAGATTAATACTGCTATAGCTGAGAGCAGAATTTAGTCCCATGTTATTATCTCTGAAGGAAGATTAAGGCTCAAGATGCAATTAGTTTCAGTTTAGCAAAAAGGGCAGGATGGAATAAGTATGCTTCCAATAGAGTATTTTCCATAGAAGACTAAAGAACCAAAACACTTTTCTGTTGCTATTTGAATTATACATGTCTCAGTTTTGTCTCAACCTTTAACAAACTAGTCATGACACAAACAATGCCTTTGCATTCAGATTTTTTTGCTATGTTGAAATAATTGCCTCTGTAAAATTCCTGGTTTGAACACAAGAATATTGGTATGAAAATGTATTTAGAAATAAAACCTATTTCCTTCCTGTTTGAGAATACTCTCTACTTATATAAGCACACTGATACTGAGTATAAATGCTTTTCCCCAGATACAGCTAATGTAATTCAAATCTTTATGTGAAATAAAGCCTAGCCATTTTCCTAGTCCTGTGTATCCCCTCAGTCAGCATGAGGAGGAGGAGATATATGAGTCACTAGAAGTATGTTCTTCACTCTCTAAAAAAAATTTAGGAGGCCTAAAAAGTGTGTTTAGTTTCAATACAGTACTGTGTGCCGTATTCAACAATGTTCTTTAAACTCCAACAGATTTCTAATGCCTTAAAGTCAGAATGAATCAGGTCTATTCTTTGTTCTTTTTCTGCTACAACTGATGATTTAACATTGGTCAGTTCCCCTCTTTCCTTTGTGTCATATCAAAACTAGAGAAAATCTTGAAATGTAATAAAGATATTAATGATTATGCTAATACAGATTGTACACTGCTTTGGGCAAGGACAGGTTCACACTACAGGATTGCTAAATTTTTCAGCAATGACTAATGACATATTTACTTGGGATCTCTGCATATTACCACAATCTACATGTTATGCAATAAATGTTTGGTTTGTAAGTCATTCTGGAGGTGATTTATTTATCCTTTCTGCGAACTGAATGTAATGAAATAAGCTAAGAAGAAAGTAGGAATGTTGAAAAGAAAAAAGACATTTTGAGAGTTTCAGTTTAGTCATAGTAAACAAAGTAAACTTTATTGCAATACAGCAAACCAAATGTCACTTCTTACAGACTTGAAGCTTACTAACATGATAACTGGTTGAATATATCAAAAGCAATAAGGAGGAGATGTTTTTGTTAGAAGACTGTTCACATTTTGAAATTCAAGCCCTATCTGCTCTAGAGACCAAAGCTTGCCTTGGGGACTTTGAGATCTCCAAGGTCCCTAATTTCTGAAAGATAAAATATCTTCCCAACGATCTATGGAGAGCATGCAGAGTGTTTTCTGGGGAAAACATTTGAAAAAAATCTTTCACTTTTTTCATAATCACCCCTCTTCTTCTGGTAAGGACAAGAGGAGTAAGACTTCAACACTACCTGTTTCAGCATAGCCTCACTGATGCTGCAGCTGCCTGCATGTCCCCAGGATGCCTGGGAGCAGAACTCACAGTTTGTGTGCTGTAGTGGGTTAACGTGCTCTGCGACTCTTTATTTGGGGAATTATGAAGAAAATTGATAGTCTTTCTGGGTAGTCAGTGAAGAAAAGAAATAGGGTGGAAGGTTATCAGCACTCGCATGATTTAGTTTCCATCTCTATTTCAAAGCGTGCAGTCATCATCAGCTGAAAGTAACAGCCAGTTTCCAGCCCATCCTGGAGACTGAAAGACTGGCCTGGTTTGAGATCAGTGTCAAGCTCAAGTTCTTTGATTTTTGGCATGTGTGACAGAGGCTCCTGTATGTCAGTACAAACCTGAGCTACATTCAGCAAAGACATAAGATTTTGAGAGAACCATATTAACTACAGCTTTTTCATCTATCAGCATAATTCATTTAATTCCATGGCCCATAATTTTTCCATGCATTAAAACCAGAGTAAATAATACTTCTGACTGTTCTGGAAAATCAGAATCACGCTTCCGTATCCTAACTGATCAGGCATCCCCTTTACTATATGGGACCCAAATTATGTGAAAACATTAGTTGTCAATTATCATTTGCCAGCTCTTCTCAAACACATTGGTGCTTTCTGTTTAGCCCTGTTAAAAAAAAAAAAGTCATTTACATAATGAAGTAGGAAATAGGATAAAACAACAACAAAGCGATAATTCAAACCTCTTGAGAACTTTGCAAACCATAATTTATCATCATCATGGATGCAATTTGTTCAAGAGTCTAAGAAGTAGAAGCATTTATAACATTAGAGCAGTTCAAAGTCAGAACAAGGAGTTGTGTTAGATATCCAAAGACAGAGCTTGGAAAACCAGGAGCAGTGATCAGCCAAATGCTTTCACAGAGCTGAGAAGACTTCTAGAATGACATGCATATAGGTTGATAATCATTAGTGGAATATCACTGTATAAAATCTGGAGCCTTAGCTTCTTGCAGTCCTTATACAAATACTGTTATATATTTATTTATTAGTTACACTTGGTGCAGCTGTGCCTTAGGACTGACTTGGGAGCCCATGTGGATGCAGAAGAATACATAAGGTCTGTCTTTAAGAGCCATAACAGTGAAAGAGATGTAAGGAAAGGATATAACATGAAAATCAAAAAGGTTATACTTGAATGTCATTTAGTTCTCTTTAAGAGCTTTCAAGAGGATTGCACAGCAAAGCAACGAGTAAACCATAGAATCATAGAATATTAGGGGTTGGAAGGGACCTCTAGAGAGCATCTAGTCCAACTCCCCTGCCAGAGCAGGATCCCCTAGGGCAGCCACACAGGAACGCTTCCAGGTGGGTTTTGAAAGTCTCCAGAGAAGGAGACTCCACAACCTCTCTGGGCAGCCTGTGCCAGTGCTCTGTCACCCTCACAGTGAAAAAGTTTCTCCTCATGTGAAGGTGGAATTTCCTATGTTCTAGCTTATACCCATTATTCCTTGTCCTATTGCTGGGCACCACTGTGAAGAGACTGGCACCTTCCTCCTGACACCTACCCCTCAGATATTTGTATACATTAATAAGGTCCCCTCTCAGCTGTCTCCTTTCAAGGCTAAACAGCCCCAGTTCTCTCAGTCTCTCTTCCTAGGAGAGATGTTCAAGTCTCTTAATCATCATCGTAGCTCTTCTTTGGACTCTCTCCAGTAGGTCCCTGTCTCTCTTGAATTGGGGAGCCCAAAACTGGACACAGTATTCCAGGTGTGGTCTCACCAGGGCAGAGTAAAGGGGTAGGAGAACCTCCCTAGACCTGGAAAGAAGAAAGTGGTTGTCATAGTTCGAGCCTCCCCTGACAGGAATAAAAGCTATGCAGCCACTTGTTCATCCCCACCTGCCTCCTTTTAGGGATAGGAAGGGAGAAAATTCAACAAAAAGGCTTGAGGATTGAGATTAGCACAGGAAGGGTTTGCTCACTTCTTACGGTCCAGGCAAAAACCAGTGTAGGCTTGGAGAGAAAAACATAAATTTAATTTACCACCACTAGTTTAACCAAATCAAGTGGATCAGAGTAGGATAGTGAGAGAAAATAAATACAACTTGGTCTTAAATACACTTCACTCCCACATGCCTCCCTTCTTCCCAGCTACCTCCTCCCAGCCAGCGGCACAGGGAGGCAGGGGGTGTGGGGTGCAGTCCATCTGGCCACTACGCATTGTCCATTGCAACCCTTCCTCCTTGGGAAGAGGGCTCCTCGCAGTCTCCCCCTGATGCCATGTGGTGTCCATCTCGTGGGACATAATCCTCTGCCTTCTCCATGTGAGTCCTTCCCACCAGTGGGGTACCCACCTGTGGGCTGCAGCATCCTCTGCTCCGGCAGAGGTCCTCCTTGGAGTCGTGGTTCACTTCAGCTGTGTCCTCTGCTCCCATGTGGTGAGTCTCTCCCCTGGCACGGGGTCCTCCTTGTGCTGCTGCATCCTTGATGTTTTGCCACCATCGATCTCCTCAGTTTGCAGGCTTTCATCCTGCCATCTCGCTCACCATCAGCTTCTGGGGAAATGCTCTGCTCTGGTGCCTTTATTTTCCTTCCCTTTATCCTTACCTACTGCATGGTTTCTCTCTTCACCTTCTCTCCAAAACAAACTCTGCAACACAAAATACAGGAAACAGAAACAAAGGGAAGACGAGGCTGGCCCAACAGGTTTCCCCTCTTAAATATTGCTGATTGGCCTGGCCTTGGCCAGAGGTAGGTCCAGCTTTTACCTGGAGCTAGGGGAGACACTGAAAATTTCACAAGGAGCCACCCCTATAGCCCTCCCCCGGCTACCAAAAAACCCCACCAGACACAAACCCATGACAGTGGTGTACTGGGTACAGAAGAGCAGAGGAGGAAAAAAAGAGGTGTAGCTGTGGATTGACATGGACGTAGAAGGTTGTGAGTAGAACAGAGAGATTAGGTAGTCAAAGAAGAGAAGAGGTTTGTGCATGCACAAAGGACTCCTCACCATGATGTGTTGGGTCCAGGGAGTCCTCTGCATGGGCACATGCACTGAGCTGCCAGGCTGGATGTGCCAGGGCACGTGCCCATTGCTGAAAGGATGTTGTCAATGAGATGTGAGCTGGGAGGAGGGCTGAACCCTATGGAGGTGATCAGACTTCTCCAAGCAGCAGTCCCACCTCTGCACTGTATCCTTACCAAAATAAGCCTTTGGTTTGCTCCGCTCCACAGTCTTTCCTTGATGCAGCCTGCTGCAAAGCAAGGGTAGCAGGAGTGGAGCATGAATTCCTTCTGACAGATTTGTGGTGCAGGCAGGTGATGGGGGCTGGTGCAGCAGCTTTTCCTTTGACGGCCTTTGCAGATGCACCGACCACCCGGACTGCTTGTATGCAACATGAAATGAACTTTCCCCTGGGCAAAGAAGGGGAAGATGCACAGCAAAATCTTAACACCAATGACTGGTTACTGGGGCTATCATAGTTTTTCTTGAGTCTCATAACTATATTGTCAATTGTTACAGGCAGCTTCATGGGACGGATGCAAGTCATTGATGTTAGCAGGATATGATACAATTTTCTTTAGGAAGAAAGTTGAAACCTTGTACAATTATCTGTCTCTATTCAGGTTTATTATGTTGCCTGCTACTACAAAAGCGACCCTCAGGAGCTGGGACCATCTTGCAACACAAGTAAGAAATAATACAAATACAAATTCATTGCACAGTTGGATGTGATAAGGATCAGAAATAGTAGATGCATGTTGATTAAAACACAATCCGAAGGAAAATTCAAACTTGTATAACCTATGCGCATTTGTGTCAGCTGAGCAATCTGAAAAATGCCCATGTCAAGTGCTATTTTTTGAAAGGTAGACTAGTATACTGCCAATCCAGATTTAAATTCAAACATGACCCTAGGTTCATACCTGTAACATTCGTTTATGATGAACCTGGGAGAATATTGTATTAATGAATGCAGCTTATACGCTGCTGGAATAAATGATGTGCCACAGATGGAAAGATCATGGCAGGATCAGCTTGAAATGCATATGTTTTTCTGATACATTAAACCAACAGACTAACTACAGTGCAGTTTCTCATGCTGAGGTATTTTTGACATATTTTTCCTTAGGTTTGCTTGTAAAGACAGAATAAATTGTCCTTGACATTCGTAAACATATTTCTTCTGTCAGTCCATGCCCTTTCCTCTCTATGCAATACCCTATGGAAATGGCATGTCGAGGAAGCTGTGCTTAGTATTCTGCAGCACTGAGTGCCTCAGAGTTCTGAAATGGGAAGCTCTCCCCTCCAACAAATTACTGCAGACCATACGCATTTTCAGCCTACAAATATTTGCCTTTGTGAAGTGTAATGCAGTTTGGGAAAACAATGTTGATGGCATTTTCATATGAATTTGGATTCCTTAGACCGTTGAGTAGCGAAGAAAGAGCTGAACCATGCAGATTATTCTAGGTAATAATGTCTTCCCTGGACTATATATGCCCGCATATGTATGCAATGTTCTTTGTATATGTATGCAATCATGCATGTGTACTTTATGCAGTTTGTTACCACCAAGATGCAAAAATCCTACTCCAGCATCTAATGATCCTGTCTGTAGTCCAGCCTTCCTCCTTTCCCCACATTCACTTTACTTAAAGAGCTCATCTGAGACAGGGATTGAGCATAAGCCTGATGCTGGTCCTTTGCAAACGTAAATCCATTTCAAAAATTTGTCGATGTTAATCTGCCACACAGGTCTTTCCTGCAAAATTGCCTGTCAAGGTCTCCTTTGCGATTCTGCTTAACAAGAACTTCAATGTTTAGGCTGAAGGTGCTCTAAGGCCCCTGCCTGTCATGCCGACAAATACAGCGGTGGTGTTTCTCAGGATTTCTCTGCCTGTCTGGATTAGTCTGCTGTCGCTAGTCTTGTATCACATGCTTTTATTGTATTGCTGATTTATACAGCTCTTCAGACAAAGAAATGGTCCTTATGAATTAAGATAATGCAAATAAATAACAATAAATGAAAAGTGAACTCACTAATAATGCACTCAAACAGGATGAGAAATGAATGGTAAAATCTGAAGGAATTAAACTAAATTAAATCAGACAGACGAGAGAAAGAAACTCAGGAAAGATACCCTGCTCTTTTTCAAAGATAAAGTATGTAATCTGTTTTCTATTTGAAGAATAACAGGATTTTCACAAGGTCCTTGTTGGCTAATTTAGACAGACGCTAAGGTACCAGAATTCAATTATTTTTCTCCTCTTTCAAAGTAACCACTATGGCAACAAATAGATTCCTAGGCAGCTACTTAGAGTGATGGTTTCACGTATTCAGGCTCTTTGCACGTGGAGAAACTTTGGAATTCAGATGAGATTAGAGCACTTATAAAATATAAACTGCATCAAATGCAGAGGACAGGCATTCTTTGCTCACAAAAAGCTGCTGTGTTGAAATGCCACATGTATAACCGAGCTTATCTGTGCTCTGTGGTCCAGCTCACAATGCCGAATTGCAGCTAAAAAACTTCAAAGGCTACCCTGCCTGTGTGCCCTCCCTCTGCCTGTTACCCCAGCCAGTGCAGGGGTGAGACGGAGAGGGCAGCACGCGCTTCAGCATCCCCTCATTTCAAACCCACTAAAAATAAATTCATTGATAAGCAGGCGAGCAGAAGCCAGCAGCTGGTGATCTGCAGGGAGCACGGGTGGGGCAGAGCCTGCGGGAAGCGCAGGGCTGGGAGTTGGTGGGAGGGCTTCTCGCAGAGAGGGGGCATCGAGTCCCCAAAGGAAGCTGACTGTGATAACGTGGAGATTGGCACTGCACGTTTGCAGTACGCAATCAATTCAGATCGTGGGGAAAGTGGGACCCAAACTCTCCCCCACTTAACCCAAAACACTGCATGCAAGATGCCTCTGCAAGCTTCGTTTCCATGGAAATGAACGTTAGCATTAGCTTTCCTCTGTAAAGACAATCTATTAGACTGAGTTTGGTAAAACAGGTATTTCATCTCATATTACTCAGGGAGAAGATAAGGATTATTTTGAAATCTGCATGTGGTATTATAAGAGCGTGATTTGATTACTCCTTCGGGGCTTTATAAGATTGGGAACTACTAGGCTGTATTACGTGGGGAGAACAATACTCATTTATGCTGGGGCTCACTCAGATGCATAACTTTGCCAAAGCCTTATAAATTGTACAGCAAAAGAAGGACAAAATAAATTTGAACATGTCTGCCCTCAAATATGACTTTATTACTGACAAAAATAGGATGATTCTGATCTCAAGAAGCAAAAGAGGTGTTTCAGTTGCTCTACTGATATTTTCAAAGATTGGATTTATTTCTACAAATAAACTCCCTTCCTTACCACATCATTAAATTATTAAGTCATCTAACCCAAATGAAATGCAGACCTTTCCTGTAATGATATTAAATAATATATTAAAATCTATCTCAAATGTGGAGGAAAGGTGGGATTTAGATGGATTAGTTCTCAATATATGTTACCAGAAACACTGCCTGATGGGTCTCTCTTCAAGCTGTCAAAGAAATGGCAAATCTCCAAGGAATAGTCTGGAAAGGGAAAGTTTTTAAATAAATCAAAAGAGTTTTCAAAGCTATTTTCAAAGCATGGTGGATCACTGAAGTTTGACAGAATGAGTACAGTGTTTACTTGGTTTAAATGTGGTAATCTTATTTAAAGTGGTCAGTAAAATGGTTAATGGGGAAAAAATGGAACAATTTTTCTCTCTAGACCTGCTCTCCTTTCATACCTGTAAGCACTGGAGAAACGGAATATCAGTGGGACAGGAGAGTCATGTCCTGGCCTATGAATCATTAATATGATTGGTAATTAGAAAATCCGCTGCAGAATCATTAGTTTCCTTCTTTCTATGAAAGCAACGTAATAAAACTTCAGATCCCAGGCTGGATTTATGAAAGTTGGTTCACAGTTAAAGAAAAAAAGGTTTTTTAGTAAAACTAAAGATAATTTGGCCCCTGAGACAGAAAAACAATTAAACTTTTATCTAATTTTAAGTGTGTTCTTGGTTCTTTTGAGGCAAGGTCTTGATATAAATTAAGAGAAGGCTGGGACATGGCCTATTACGCTGACACATGTCAGTTTGACACCTGGATTTTGGGATACATTTTTGTAGGAAATAAAGTAAGCAGAAGCGAGGATGCCTCTCTTTAAATGCAGGAGTGCTCCAGTGAAGTCAGGAATACCCTCCTCTTCCACCAAATCCTGCAGAACAGAGGGTGCTCATCACCCCATCCACATCATCAGCATCTCACAGAACTGGGCCTCTGACAAGTCATGCTGTCCTGGTGGGAGACAGATATGGAGAGAACTAATGTCTTTTTGTTTTTTAAAGCTGAGGAAATTTTCCCACTAAGTCCAAATTTTCGGGCTTCTATGTGACACTTGTATCTGTAAGTTTTCCTGGTAAACTTACACTGTCTTTGTTCCATGTGGTTATTCCTTCCCTTGCAAACTTCAAAGTATATAATAAACCTAAAATTCTTTAAAATCTATCTTTCTGTCAGTCTAAAGCAAGTACATAATAAAACCAACCATTTAAAAATTCCACATAAGAAATAAAATTGTTTCTAACACAAATGAGGTTATAAAAGCGACTTAGTCTAACGCAGCTAATCCTATTGGGGCATAACCTGATCTCCTACCCTGCAACAATCTACTGCTTATAACCTACACTTTTAAATCAGTTCCTTATCAAATCCATCCCCAGTTCATTAAAAATTATTCTGCAAGAGTAGCTATTAAAAGAACTAATTGGGACATAGGCCAGCATCTCCCAGCTTCTTGATAGAGTTCTGACAGCTTAGTACTTTCAATTAAGTGTATGTGCTGGTGTTAGGGTGTGCAATAAATTGTTCAGCAAAGATATGGAATACCTTTCAGAACTCTTTTTGGGGAAGGGAGAGATTTTTATTTTGATTTTGAAACAGACAGACAAGGGTCTCTTAAAGTTCTGTTCTTGAACGAATGCAGAAGATTTGGGAAGCTTCTCTCCTTTTGTTGGCCTCATAATCCTGCAAAATCTTATTTCTGTTTCTTAGGTTTTCTAGATTTCATTGCCTGTAACAGAAGAATAAGGCTAATATTTCATTGTGTTTGTTAGCTTAATTTCACTCATGATTCTCTGAGCAGAGATCTGGAAATGAGAATGCGTCCTGCAAATATATTAAATTTCTCTTTGGTCCTCAGGATCACCTCATATTTTCATTTCTCCTCTCTTTCAGCACACCACTGTGTTCAGGATGCAAAGTTTATTCTTCCTGTGACACTTGCTGAAGTCTATGTTCCCGCTGCAGTTTAGGTCCATAGAAATTCTGCACCTGATGTTTGTGCAAGCAGACTCAGCCGGGACCACACGTATGTGCAAGCAATGGGACAGATCACGTACAGAAAGTAGGAAGGAGCCTAAAATCACTGAGGACATCACAGGTAGGCATCTTATTCACAACCCTTCCATTCACACACAAAACCTAGTCGCTTGACATTCCAGTAGCTCTCCAATGCAGCTGGAGTCTGGGCTAAAACTTCTACCAAGGGTTCACTTGGACAAGTAAAACAATCACTTCACAGCAAAGGCAGACATGCACAATGCCACAGATGACCTGACAGGCAGCTCATGCCTTCCCACTGCTCGCTTCCTAAACCAGAAGAAGAAACAAGGACTTTCTGTAACTCAGTGGGCAGGAAGCACCGAACAGCTCAGAATCTTGTAGAACGTGGAGCAAGGACTTCCAGCTCCACAGAAACTCTGCACCATGGCTCTGCGTCTGCAGGTGTGGTCCGAAGAGCAGGTTGCTCACTCTAGATAATTTTCAACACAGTTACAGTCTGAAGGCCATTGCCATGTAAGAAATATTTCCTGAATTCAATCAGCTAAGTGATTTCAGTCCATTTCCAGATCCATCCATTTAGTTTGACTGTAAAGCCATCGCAGGTGTTTCGTTTTCTTTGACCTTCTCAGCTGAGAAGCCCATGACTGGGCAGACCATTTCACTTCCATTTCACCCTTATAGACTCAGCCTCGGCCTCCATGGTGTATGTTTGCAGTTTAAAATAAGTTGAAGAGGAACAATGTGGAAAGTTGGTTCTATATTTGCATATATCTTTTTTGTATTGCAAAAAAGTATGCTTTTTTCATGTCCAGCATTGCCTACAGGATACTTTTATAGGCATAGAAGTCCAAAAAAAAGGAAGTTCAGTGACATTTAAAACAGAGCTTGATACTTCATATATCAAAGTTTTAACGATTTTCAAGTGTTTCTGTTCTGAACAAGGATAACTGAGTGTAATTATTATATCAATTATAACAATTATACACAATTTGCAATGAAACAATTAAAGAAAGAAACAAAAATTATAGGTATGAGATACATTTACCTGTTGGCTGTTATCTATGTCCACTAAAAATCCTAGACTACAGAGACAAAATTTAGGTTAGGGAAGATGATAAAGCGATTAGTATCTGATCAGGCATCTATAAACAAGTAATGTAAAAAAAGCTTTTTGCACATAAAGCCTAATTACTTTGGGAGAAAATCCTTCTTTGTGCACAGAAAGACAGATCATGTGCTAGCTCTAATTTATGCTGATCCTTATATATTGTACAGTAGGGATCGGCCTTATCCCTTAGCTGTCTCTACGTGACAGGCAATTTTTCACAGTACTTCCCGTGATTTTCAGAATCCAGGAGCAATTCAGCATGGAGAAAAATGGCAAACGAGACACGGTGAGTTGTGCTTGCTCATGGCAATGCAGTTATGTTATCTTCCAGCAATATGAAGAGATTTCATGTTTGACTACTTCTTGCTCTTGTAACAGCTGTAAAGCACAAAAGAATTTCTGCATTGTCTTTCACCATCTAACCATGTCTCCCTTCTAAAGTAGTTTCCATCTTTGCTCTCTTTTCTATTATTTCTTCCGTAACATCTTAATTCATTAAGGAGATGAAGCCCTCTAACGCCATGTACAACAGTCAGCAGACTTATTCTATCAAATACAAAATGTTCCTTCATTATAACTTTTATGTTTATTATCTCTCTGAAAGCACTGCAAAATCCTTGGGTGAAATTACCGGTACAGTAAGCATAGCTATTTTAGGTATATATTCGTATTTCAAGATTAGCAGGGGAAATTTTTTTTTTTTTAATATGGCAGTTACTATAGTGACAGTGACAGTTTCAGAGAGGAAAGATGGTATTGTGATAAAGACGTCGTACTGTGATTCAGTGCAAATTGTCAGACTCTTCAGAGTGGGTCACTTAGATCTTTTTATTTTTCAGTATTTTTTTACTGTTGTGGCAGTGCTCTGGTGAACAAATTGTTGACCTGAATTTCAGGAGTAGAATTCACAGAGAGTTGTTATTTCATTGTGCACAACTCTTCCCCGTTTAAAAAATGTTCTTATTCTGTATCAAAGCAGCCCCAAATCTCCTGAAATCTATTTTGTGTAAGTAAAATAAACCATCCCAGCAAAGTCTAATCCTGAAGACCTGTGTTTTGTGCAGAAGGAGGACTTGGTCCTAGGCTGCCGACCTGTTCCAAAAAGGCTAATACTGCTACAGTATTGAGGAAGTTTTAGAGTTTTCTTGAAAGGAATTTTATTTTGGATTTAACAAACAAACAAACAAGCAAACACCTCAACCTTTTCTGGCAAGAATTTTATCATAAGTAGTATGTTCCTATGAAAAGCTGAGTTTCTGAGGAATTAGTATTTGTGTGAAGACTTTTGTTTTCTTAAAAAACAGCCATAGTCTGCATAATTATGCTGGTCAGTTTACAGATATCTAAATACAAGATGAAACAAAATTGATCTGTATTGATTTTCTGAAGTCTATATATGTGTGCAAATCTGCACTGAGCCCTAATTCAAGTTTGGTCAGAACCTGCCTGTTTGCATGTCGACTTTTCATCCATAACAGGCTACACCAAACCTGTCCTCATAGCTACAGCTGAATGTTCTCTTGTCCTCATAGCTACAGCTGAACGTTCTCTTTGTGCTCTGTAGTCCAAACCTCTCCGTGGACACGCCATGTAAGGGGGCTGCCATTCCACAGTGAATCGTCAATACCCACGATAATTATCAGAGTATTCTCAGTGGTGGCCCAGGTGGTCCACTCTTGCCTCTAATGCCAGTAACACACTTGTGTTAAAGTGTGACAGAGCCTTTGAGACTCTGGATTTGCTGTACATATGGAATCATTCATGGCTGTTGGCAGCTGAACTGTTTATGGCTAAAGTCCCAGTGACAGCTGAGACAAGGTTCTGGCTGCTGATCTTTACTGCGGAGCTGATTGCCACTGCAGAGCTGGTAATTATCTACGTGAAGCATTGCTGTCTATGGCCTGCAAGTGTAAGCTATCAGTGGAGAACAGCCTAGCAGATGCATGCAGGATGCCGGTCCCCAGCCTCAGCTAGGCAACACCAGAAGTCACTGATTTTTCAGTTGCCTCCTAAACAATGCCAGAATCCAGGTTCTGTCTCTTCATCTCTTAGCTACCTGTAAATACTCCAGGAAAAAGTCTACCAGCACAACTTAAACTACCATGGAGTCCATTGAATTGTCTAATATTACCCTGAAGGGACTGGAAATGTCAACGCAATCAAGTACTGCATCTAAGGAAGCAGTCACAGAAAAGCTTTCTAGGTTACCTCTGTACTGAGGTCTTCAGAATAAAGCTTCTGTCCACTCCCTGTGCAGTAAAACAGCAGGTTCCAGAGTGCTGTAAGGCCACGTGGTAATCTGCTGGTAATACGAGTGAATCCAGAAATATCAGCATGTCCTATGGCAGGAGTGTTGGTCTTTGGCAACATGAAAAGGTTATTTCTCATTTTTGTTTTTTCACCTTGTGGCTTTGTTAACCCTGCTTCTGACAGGAGAATGATCATAGACTCTTTTCCAATGCAGGATAAAGAAACTTGATATCCTTATTGCTGCATGGTATTACTGGAGTGGTGTGATGACAATACTGTTAGGTCTTATTTGGAGGTGATTTGGCTCATGTGGATAGCATTGGCATTATTCCCATTTGGCATGGAGCTGAAAGGCCTAAAAAGCTGATTATGCTGAAGTATTTGAAGAAGGGATTCAGGACACAGCCCTGAGAGCATTATAATCCTGCTCAAGCACAATGCGATTTAAAAGCCCACTGTTCCATTTCAGTTGTTTCCTCCCTGTGCCTGGAAACCTTCTCTATCCTTCAGACCAAAGTGTACTTGTTATTTTGAATAAGGTGATATGAGGTCTGAAAGAAATATTGTTGTCACCTGAGATTATTCCACAAAATCGGAGCAAGTCTCTGCTGGTTCCATTGGTAAGAAGTAAAACCAGTAGTACTTAGGTCTTGAGAATATAATTCCATCAGAGCTGGTTCTTCAGCCGGATCCGTAATGTTTAGTGAGATGGGTTCCAATAAGTCACGTTACCTTGGGTGAGCTGGTTCACGGTGAGGCCCTGTTCTGGGTGCAAACTCTGCAATCCATCCACAGAGGAAGGTGAATGCTTGAAATGGTTGGCTACTTTATAACAGACTAATAATTATCTGTTTTAAGGAGGAGGTGAGGGTCACAGTGGGGAGAAAAAGAGAAAGATGACTTATGGTGCTGTAGTTTTTAGAGACCTATATTATCTTTAAGGCCCTGGAGCAATGGGTGTGATAAAACACACATCCAGATACCATCTTGCCCTGAAACCTTGTCTGCTTTAAGTCCCTCGACGTAAAGTAAAGGGAGTAAGACAAACACCCTAGAGCACAAGCTTCATGGTGTGCTGCTGAATGCACCATCTGTCATTAGCGGTCCACAGTTCTCTCTTGGGGAATCTGGGGAAGAAGTTTAGGGTTGTCCCTTAAGCAGCCATCTCCTCTCTCTGCCAAACAAGGGATGTGGGAGATGTTCAAAGACACCAGAGGACCTGGGCTTTTAGCTCTGGTTGTTGATTTTCTTGGGACTCTGTTTTCATTCCATTGGCTTTTGTTATATTAGTATCCTTTGGATCATTTTACTCATCTGACAGGCTGTCACGTATAATGCTGTGCTTCTGGGTTGTTTCTTTTCTGAAAGGTTCCTGGACATTGTTTCAAGTAAAAACCTTTCTTGATTCCTGTGTTATCCTAAACAGTCTTTCTGAAAATTTCTGCTTTTCCATGCATACAAGACCATGGCACAGGATGAGGAGAAATTCAGAGCTCTCAAGTCAATGGGCCTTTTTCTGTGGAAACAGATGCTACAGTAGTTGTGCTTTCCCAGGGCCGGGCCTCGAAGAAAGATGGGATAAAAAGTGGTGGGATGGGAGAAGACTCAGGCAAATGCAACTGGGAAGGATTTACTGCCCAATAACCTGGTTCCTTCCCAAATTGCTGATGGGATTTGTATGCCAAAAACATACATGTCTAACGGGGTCAGGAAGTACCTGACATTCTTGTTTCACAAACTTGTAATTATTAAAGCCCAGCTATTGTTATTAAATATTATT
>NW_009706268.1:178766-196577 GCF_000703405.1 Apaloderma vittatum | reverse complement strand
TCGGACAACAGTTTTATATTCTATGCAAGCCGCCAGCCCCTCCTTCCATGATCTATAGACTCTCTTCTTCCACTTGAGTTTGCTCAGCAGTTCTCAGGTTAACCATGAGGGTCTCCTGGCTCTCTTTCTCAAACTCCTCCCCATTGGGATGCACTGATCTTGAGCTTGGAAGAAATGGTCCTTGAATATTAACCAACTATCTTCGGCCCCTTTACCTTCCAGTACTCTGTCCCATGGGGCTTCCCCTAGCAATTGCTTGAAAAGGCCAAAGTTGGCCCTGCTGAAGTCCAGGGTTGCAATCCTGCTTGGTATTCTGTTCCTACCACACAAGATCCTGAACTCCATCTCACGGTCGCTGCAGCCAAGGCTGCCCTCAACCTTCACCACTTCAGTGAGACTCTCCTTGTTGGTGAGCACAAGGTCCATCTGCGCTTGTCTCCTAGTCGGCTCACCCACCATTTGCATCAAGAAGTTATCATCGATGCACTGGATGAACCTCTTGGACTATGGATGGATGGCTGTGTAGGCCTTCCAGCAAATATCTGGGTAGTTGAAATTCCCCATGAGAATCAGGGTCTGTGATTGCAAGGCTGCTATCAGCTGCCTGTAGAAGGCCTCATCAACTTCCTCATCTTGACCAGGTGGTCTGCAATAGATGCCCACCACAGTATCACCCATGCTAGCCTGTTCATTAACTCACACCCACAAACTCTCAACTCGCTCTTCATCTGCCCCTGGACAGAACTTGATGCATTCCAGTTGCCCTCTCACGTAAAGAGCAACTCCAGCACCTGCTCTTGTTGGCCTGTCTTTCCTAAAAAGGACAGAGCCATCCATGACCACATTCCAGTCATGTGAGCTGTCTCATCATGTCTCTGTAATTGCCACCAGATCATAACTCCTTGACCACACACAGATTTCTAACTCCTGCTTTTTGTTGCCCATGCTGCGTGCATTCGTGCAGAGGCACTTCAGCTGGGCTGTCAGTCACATCACCTTCTTGGTGGGACACCCCTTAATTCCCTTGAGGTGTTCTATGAAGGTTTCCCCATTGGCTCCTACTACCTAAGGAGCCCCTGGTTCACCTCTGTAAGACTGTAACTATGCTGCTGTGTCCCCAGTTCGCCTCAGTGTGACCGGCTGAAAGCCTTTAGTAGCACCTTGCCCCTCCAACCCTGGTGTGTCACCCCATGGCTTGTCACAGACAAACGTGTTGTCCCCCTTGTACAGTGATGTACTTTTCCCTATTGCTATGCACATTCCGGAAATTCATAGCTTTGACATAACTAACAAACCATAGTGGCAAAACGAAGTCATGAAACCTGTCCTGGGATCAAGAAACCTCTAAAGGAATTTATAAAAGTTGCTGATTTGCACCTGAAATTGCTTGGCTTTCGCAGAGCACTGCATGTCCCTCAGCCCAACAGAATAACGAACTAGTCGTAAATATATTTTATAGCAACATCTTAAAACGTCCGTATACTATTGACTGAGCTGTTTGGTGCTGCTGAAGCAACCAAAGCAGCATCAGCAATAAGAACAACAATCCTTTTCTCCTCTGATCTATAATGATACACATTTTTACCCTTCGTACTCCGGCATTACTCTGTCAGACATACTACTGTTAGGTTTTGCCTGATTCCTTTCCTTACAGTACCAGCATGGGTGACGACGCCATTAAATGTTTTGGCCAGTAGGTCAGGGCAGTTACGTCCCTGTCCTCCTATGCTCCAGATCTCATGTCATTGGGATTTCTGTGACCTCAGACTTCTCTCAAGTAAACTTCGCACAGAGTCAGCTGCAACGGGGACAGAAGCTTCTCTCTGCAACTGCTGCCTCCTCAGATCCCCCCTCCAGACCTCTCGCTCTACCACACACCACTTCTGGTGGTTACTCTAGAGTTAGGGAGGACAAGGAGAAAAGGAAACACAAAATAAAATAGGAGGTAAGGGCTAGTTAAAAATAACAGGTAAAACAGAACAGAGATTCCATCCAGCTTAAATAACACAATTCAGGAAGTTCTTCCATACGACTGGGTTTGGCTACGAGCATCCACACTCTCACATACACAACAATGTCAGGGCAGATACCTCAGCAGGGTGGTAGGTGCAGGGGGAGCAGCTCAGCAATTCAGCTAGAATAGTTAACAAAGGGCACTGACCCAGATTTTGCAGGAAACCAAGGGAGCCAAACAGAGATGAGCGGAGAAGAGTTTGGCCATATATTTGCATCAAAATAAAAGCATCAACTTTCTGGGTTCTGGTGAGATGAAGGGAAACTGTAGCCTAAAATCTACAGCCATGAAATTCAGCTGAGTTACAGCGGCTGCGGTGAAAACAGCTGAGAGACATCTGACTGTCACAGCAACCAGGCGGAGTTGCAGGGCACGCGTCCAACACAGAGCACACGCAGGAGAGTGCAGGTGACCTGAGGCTGAGCATGCTGGCTTCACTGGCAGCAGAGACAAATAGGAGGTCAAAAAGAAAGGACAGCTGGGGAGGAAATGGCGTGAACTGGATGTTTGATCCAAGAGGAACTTCACCATCAACAAGGCACTGAGCAGCTGTGAAGCCACATGTTTACAAGGCTCGCAAGGTCTGTTGCTGTTCCGGTATTTTGATAATTTGATCTCTATTCAGGAAAGCACTGCTACAAGCGTAAAGCACGCACTGAAGTCCTACTGGAGCCAAAGCCCAAGTTAGCACTGTGTTAATGCACTCTCCAGAGCCAAGATCTTACTGTTGAGCTACTGTATACTCAAAATTGTGCTTAGTGAAAAACAAAGAAGCCATAAAGCACTTGCTAAGGTACCTAATATGTCCCAGTGTAGGTTGTTTTTATAGTGAAGAGCAGAGTCTGGCATTTTTTCCTATCGTTTCACAGCATACTCAGTTCCTATTTACTAACTTAGCTGGAAATCAAGATTAATTTTTTTTTAGTTTCAAACATTTTCATTTAGAAAGAAGTAGGAAACACTTTCCAATTATTAGTAGGGAAAAATTCTCAGAACTAAGTAGCATTAGCATTTAGAGACAGAGCAGAACCTTTCCTCCATCTTTACCACCAATATTTTGCTTTTTCTTCTCTCTTTAAAAAAGAGGCTGAAATTTCCAGAGCCACAAGCCTAAGGAAAACATTCTGTCTTCAATAGTAATAAATAGGCCTTAAAAGACATATAGAATTCATCAAAAGTTTTGGTGTTTGGTTGGGTTTTTTTTTAAGGACAGGAAGATCCGGTTAAAGCAGCCTTACATCCCTAACACTGGCACTGTCAGTAGGGAGAGTTGTTACCTTCAAGGAAGAGGAGATAAAGCCAGACTCACAGAAAACAGGCTCAACATCAAAAAGAAAAAACAAACCAAAATATCTCTGGGTAGTCTCTCCATGACTATGCCAAATACCGCAGAACTTGAAGCTTTAGGAAGGCTCAAAGGATGCTCAGTACCGTGGACAAAGTTGGTCCAACTGCTGGGGCAGTTTGGTAACAGGGAACTCCAGGGATGTCCCAGAAAGACTAATCTGAGTTGCGGCATCTCGCTCCCAGGTATTGGTGTGGAATGGCCAATATACACGTCTCTCGAGCAAAAACGTCAAAGGCACGCATAATGGCGAGAGGGGGGAATAAATCTTTAATTCTCATATGTTAGCAAAATAAGGGTAATGTTGCCAAATCTCCATGTGAATGTACAATGTAGTTATATAAGATGTTTACAATTTCAGATTATCTTTAGTTTCAGGGCTGAATACACAAGTTTTCAAACACAAGCAGAAAAGAACCTTTCAAAGCCATCTTAATTTCTTTAACAGGAAAGCCACTGGAAATACTTCTGCTTTGTCTTACTTCTTAATAGTCATAGGAGATTTTACCTAAAAATACTTTTTGTTGTTGTTATTGTCTTTAAATTCAAGTTACACAATGCCTGGAACTGAATATTGCTGTATCTAGTTAATACAAGAGTAAGAAAGGAGAACTAAGTCACCTATTTCCTTTGTCCACCTGAAGGAAACATGAAATACAGACGACAGATAACTAACGTTCTTTAGAGTCAATTAAATATTTTTTTTTATTATTTGAGACCATTAAACCTCCCTATGTTTCTTTAAAACGTAAATTTTAAAACTTCCCCTTTTACCAAACATTTTCTATCATGCCCTCATTTTTATAATGCAGAAGAATGGCAATACTGAGCCAGATGAGAAGACCATCTCTTAATCTGATCCCTCCTCTGACACGGCCTGCCAGCCAGCCCCTGAGCAGAGAGAACAGGAATGGGGCAGGTGTGTAGGGACACCTCCTTTGGCACAGCCACCAGGCTTTCAGCAATCTACAGTTTATGTATTTTTTGATCCAGTTTTTCTGTGTCATTTTACTGCTTTGCTCTTAACACTGGCACTGTTTTCCCTTAATTTAAATTTTCTGTAATTGACCTAAATATTAATTCAAAGGACTTGATCAAACTTAAAAACTGCATATGCTTGCAGTACCTCCTTGTACAAGGAAAGGGGATGAGCTTGATTAAGCCTGAGACAGTGAATTACGTGAAACAGAATCCCTTTCATTTGAACAAGTTCTCTCCCACTCTGCTGTTCTATCAGCATCTCTTCTGACTCTCTAACAATTGGCAGCACACACGATTTTTTTTAAAGGGTATAGGCTTTGCTGTGCTGCCTGTTACACAACCACTTCCAGTATCCTGCAGACACCCCTGGATGTGTCTCCGCTTTCTTCACCTCCAGGGGTGCGCATTCATGTGACTTTGGACAACTTAAAATAGAGATGTTATTTCTATGCCTCTGCTGTTCATGAATGAGCTGGGCAACTCAATAGTTAATGCCAACTGCTGGCTGCCATCCCAAGTGGGAAAAGACCTAAATACAACCCAGGACTTCACTGTGCTGTCATGCCTATGGGGGATGACAAAACTTGATATGTCCATGATGATTCTGGGTACACAGTGACCACCTGGCAAGGGGTAGAGCTGGAAGCATTTAGTGTTGTAACTGTATGTTTAGTGACAAGGTGGGAATGAACTCAACACTACACTCACTAGAATGCCTGCTTCAGTAATAAAATAGCAGCTGTGTGTTTAAACTTGGTCTTTGCACCTGTTACCATCTACCTACGTGTGGAACAGCCAAAAAAGAATGTGTTTTTTTATGATAGCAGGATTACAACTATCTTACTGAGTCTATCAAACCCTATTTTCAAGAGCCAGAATTAACAAAATGAGATCTAGCAAACATACTTACTAATATTATAGATTACTAGGACAGAACAATTTTAACGTCAGAAAAGGTTTTGGTAGTACCAAATGGAGAAATATTACTTTACCTGAGACTGTGCATTGACATTGGCCCGATTTGTAACCAACACTTTGACTACTTCTGCTTGTCCAGCGAGGGATGCTATGTGCAACGCTGTGTTTCCTTTCTGAAATGAGAGATGGTGATATTTGAAAAGGCTACAAAACCTGAGCTTTGATACATGACAATACTAACAAGAACATATTCCATTAAAAAACAGAGTATTTCTTGCAATAAAATACTAAATGCTTCTAACGGGTAAGTTATTCCTGAAGACAAGAACAGAAATCAAGACAGGAATCCACAGTTTGCTCAGTAAATCCCACTCCTAGTAATTTACGACATTAATCTAAAAACAATTATTGAGACCACCCCACCTGTGCACAATGGGCAATTTCTGCTGCAGTAATGTCTTTAATCAGTTGGCCGACACCTTGTGCCCATGCCATCAGTGTGAACAGGAGAACAACTAGACAGGCCTGACTGACCTTTGTTGCTGCATCCACACTGGCACCTCGCTGTATCAGTTCAGAGACAACTTCTACGTGCCCTTCTTTGGAAGCGAGATGGAGAGCATTCAACCCATTCTGATTAAAAATAAGAAGCAAAAGACAAAAAAGCAATAGGAAAAATTGGCAAAGATCTTCCAGCACAGCAAACGTATGAGGAGACAAGTTATTATATCCCAGTGAGAGAACTGCTTTCAAAAACTACACTTATGTGAACTTTACAAGAACTAGATTATAAGGAAAGAGTACAAATTAGGTCAGGATATACCAGCTCTAGGGTCTCAAGTTCTGTGCGCTGTCGCACAATCTGATGGAATACAAAAGAAATGAAAGATAACATTAAACAGCACAACATTCCCCAAATGAAAGTGAAGTGGTTTCTTGTTAAGGGGTAGAAGTTTTAATTGGATAAAATATGCAAGCAAAGCTCATCAAAAGGCACGAGTTACCATTCGCATGAACTGCAAATATAAGGAGAGATTCAAGAAATAGTGAGAAAGGTATTTATCCAGGAAATTTTATCAAAATATTCTTCAACCTGATTTGAAATGTTGATGTCCACTCCACTTTTTAAGTAGTCGAGAGCCTTTTCCAAGTTGCCAGCTCGAGCAGCTCTCAGGTAACTTGCATTTGTGTCAGACTACAAGAAAAAAGGAAAAGTCTCATTAGAAATTACAGCACAGTACAAAACTATATTCCCTCAGCAAAAAAGTTACTGATGATACAACATATTTTATGTACATGTAACTGAATACAAAAGGATCCCAAACTGCCTTATCAAATATGGGTCAAATCCTGCCCTCCTTGCTCAGGCAAACTCCCTCTGGTGTAAATAGGCTGTCCGTCTGATTAGGAAGCACAAGATTTAATTTCATATATGAACATGAATTACACAGCATGGTCTAACATGCAAGGCCAGTAGCCAGGGACACATCTGGTACCCAGCATTGGAAGACCAATGTGGTGGGGCTCAGGATAGGACTCCATGGAAACCACTCTGCTCCTTCCAGAAGTGCCACCTTCACTGTCCAGGCTGAACAGAGCAGATCAGCACTGTGAGACCTCACAGGACAGATTTAAAAAATCCAAAATGCTCAATGCTGAAGGACTGGACTACCTGAATGAAAAAGAGTGGTTCTACAAATTAAGGCATTTAAAAAAAAAAAATCTACTGTCTGATTACATTTTATTTTCTCCATCCTCTCGCATTTTACGGCACATTTAATCTACATTATCTGTCCATGTTCAGTGAAGTAGCCAGAAATCCCTAGGTACAAGGCCATTATCTAAAATGCATTTTACTTTTTTTTTTTTTTGAGATCTTGCTTTAAAGATAGCTGTGCAAATTTGCTTTATGATGACTTCAGCTTGATTATAAGGCTGTCAGAAAGGATGGTTAAGTCATGAAAGAATAACTGAAAGTAATTCCCATCCCTGGAGGGTTTTAACAACAAGTTATGCAAATATCCACCAAGGAAGGTTTAGATAATGCTGATCCTGCCTTAGAGCAAGTAGAATGCGCTGGGTTAGCTTTCAAGAGGGACAAATCATATAATCTTTGATTTCATTTGTGCCACGGCTTTCCTTGGCATCTTGGACAGGCAACACATTTTTTTTGTATGCTCTCTTCTCCATTGGTATAACAGGAATTGTCTTTTTTCTTCCCCTCAGTATCATTTTGTCACAGGCTTACATCACTACAACTTGAAGTGATTTACAATCCTCTAAGGCTCTAAAACAGTGCAACAGTTAGCTTCAAAAAAAAAAAAAATCACAGGCAGTAACTGTTGAGAGAAATAGAAAACACTCTGGCACCAAACTTAGTTGCTTACACAGTGTTCAAATTATTTTCTGTGTTTCTTATGTTCTGTTCAAACATTGCTTCAAGCCCATCTGAACCCACCTTCACGTGCAGGACGAAGGAATTTTGGGCATAATGAGAGCAAAATGGTAAGCGGGTATGAAGTCTGATTTCCTCTTTGTGCCTGTACAAGCTACAAGACTATTTACTAGTACTTTCAAGCTCTCTCTTCCAACAAGAGAAACAATACTTATAGACAATTTTCTCCCCAGTTTTGCATGTGGCATTACACTTTGAAGCGGGAAGTTACTAGCTTACAACCTTCCTTGCTCTTAATCAATATTTTCCAAGCACGCAACATTGATCATTACAAACCAACTTCTGCGATGTGCTTCCAGGGAAACAACACCCAAACAGCAATGTTTAATTAGGGTTTATCAAAAACACGGTACTGCTGCAAACTACGTGGTCAGAACTGTAAAGGCTACGGGGAAGGATAGCTGCGTTGAGGGATGCACCAAAACTCTCTCACTTGGAAGATCATCTGAACTGTGCAATGCAGATTATGGCAGGAGACAGGTCATATTCTCAGTGCTTAGCAACAGCAGCCACCAGAGTAAAAACAGGTCAGCATTTTATCAGCATTACTAAAGGTATGAGGGAGGACTTAATAGACCGGGAGCCTTTTTTGTCACAGTGCAATGGCATGTCTGTTTGGCACAGTCAGCAGGTGGATAATAATTAACATCAGCTGTTTACAGCTGCGATGGGTGGGGAAGGGATGCACCACAGAAGCTTGTGATGGAAAATCAGTTCCCACCAGTCACGCTAACACACACCAGACAAGTATAGCTGCTCATACGCAGACGTACTTCAACCTTTCCATTTGCTCAAGCAAAATGGAGGTGGGAGGAGGCAGGAGGAGTGATAAATAGCTGATATTCACATTAATAGCTAACTGCTGCTTCGCTGTAGAGGCAGATGTCTTTTCAGGACTTCTCTTGGAAGCACCTGCTCACTAACAGGAGGAAGGACAAAGGTCAGGTCACACTTCCAGCCTGGGGATGTATAAAAACGTTTCTAATCAAGCTAGCTCAGGTGCTGCTAAGTGATGCACAAATCTATTCCTGAAATCCCTGAAGCAAACAGCGTGCCCTCCTTTGCCAGTCACCACTCAAAACTCATTCCTTTTCCTCAGACTGTCCAGAAACATCACTGACAGCAGCAGCCAGGTTGCCCCCTGAGAATTGGGGGTGACGGGGTGCTGGGCAGAGCTCTAGGCTCATCCATCAGCCTGGGCTCTCGCAGCTCAGGCAGAAACAGGCTCCCAGCATGAGGGAACAGCAGCGCTGACGTGTGCAGGCACTACAATGACAACTAGGAAGCACCTGGAGAAGCTGCCATTTAACAGCACGCCGGGGATAACACAAACTCTTCCACACTTCAGTTGATCTGAGTTGGCACTTCCAGTTTCCACCTTACTGGTTTCCAGTTACATGAATGTGATGTGAGCTGGTAGTGTGTGAAACTGCACAAGCTGCCTTAGCAGCCAGAGTGTAATCCATCCCTATGCATGGAGAAACGAAAAAACCTTTTATTCTGACCTTGGGTAAAGCTCCTGAGTCTTCAGACTGGGTTAACTCACCTCAAGGTAGTTAACTCATCCTTTCTGGGTCACCATCCACTGAAACGTTGAGTTTTGCACAGAGGGATAACTGGCTAAGGTTGTACAATTTTGCAGAAAAGATTATCTCCATCCATTATAGTCTTTGCCATAAGCAGAAACAAGTAATAACAACAGAGAGAAAGGAAACCAAAAGCAATTCCAATTCCAGCTTCTCTAAAAGTGGCGTTGCCAGCTTCCTCTTTCTTCTAACTAAGGCATTACTTCAGACCTGAAGAATAGTCTTACAAGCTTTTTCTGCCTTGCAAAATGCCTTGAACACCTTTGTTTTTAAGACATTCCACTTCCAAAATCCAGAAAATCAATGAATGCTATCCAACTTTTACAAAAGCTAAGCATAGGGGTTAGTAAAGATTGATCAAAAACATCAAACAAAACCTCCAACATTTCTGAACCTGACTTCTCACATTTCTATTTTAAGCCTACATTCAATTTTATGTTTTTAATACAGTGAGAGAGTAGAAAAATGTAATTTCCAATTGGCACTGTTTTGTTTAAAACAAAGCCTCTTGGAGTCCCTGACAAAGCTTCTGATTGCCTCTGTATTGGGCAGAAAGGAGCAGCAGCAGAGTCTAAGCTCAAAACACTGAAGGATTTTAAAGATCAAACAAGCATAACAATAATGTTAATAACTATTTATCTGGATTGCCATCATGCCTGGAAGCTCACATCAAAGACTGATCAAGGACCTGTTACATTAACTGCATTAAAAGCCACAGCAGGGAGGAAAAAAGGATTTTATCTTTCCAACCATCACTCAGGCCATCCATGCAGGTAGGTGCTCCCTCTGTGGGTAACTATTCTTGATATTGCCAGTTCCACTTGCCACACTAGTTGGTGTCCAGAAGATGAACCCCACACAGACAGCACATCTACAGGACATTCCTTTAACGGCCTTAACAAATATTTTTTCCAATATTAATTATTTAAATCTCAATATTCCTGAGAAAGGCATTCTGTATGCTACCAATCTATTCAAATCCCTTTAGTTTTTTGGGTTTTTTGGTTGGTTGATTTTTGGTAATCAATTTCAACATGAAATGAAGATGAAAATTGGCTTTTGGTTCTCCACTGTCTTGACAAACATCAAGAGAACAGCAGGTATAGGACATACATCAAAACACCCTAAATCTCAGATGTTCTTGCAGTCAGCCACAAAGACTGCAGCCTTTCCTGGGTGTTTGCACAGGTTCCCTGAAGCCTTTCACTGCTCCTTCTTGTGTTCCCTAGGGATGCTGACTTTTCAATCTCTAGATGCAGATGCAAATTAAAATAAAAAAAAAACACACCAGAACAAAAATTCTTACAAGTGTTTTAATTCTTGGAGAGACACATATCAGACCCCATGCACAGCATTTAGTTCTAGAAGGGCTATTCAGACAATATTTAATAAAGAGTGGATTTATGAAAGTACCAGTACTGATGCATACTTCTTTTTCCACAGATAGTATGACTTCTCCCCATTCCTCCTGTACTTTCTTGGAAGAAAAAGACTATTTCTATTTTTAAGAAATGGGTAAATGCAGAAGATTGGCTAATGGATGCAGCTTTTATGCAACATGTATTTCTTTTACATTCGTGTATTTCCCTTTAAGGTACTATTCTACAAAAATTTGATTTTCTAATGTATGGCAGGCTGATGAGCTTGCAGGCTACGGGCTGCAGGCAGCCCACAACAGGTTTTCCAGTCTGGAGCTTATTCCGACAGCCTTCTTCCCAGAGACATTTCCCGAAAGGGCTGAGGCTGAATAAGCCGTGCTGGTAGCTGGACTCTGTTTCCCAGCCCTTTCTTTACCCTAAAGTCCTCTAGTCCTGCCACACGAGGGATGGCAGAGCCTGTGACATGTATAGTAAGAACTGGGAATCCATTCCCTATTTTGAGGAAAAGCTACATAAGTAAAAACATTTCTGTTACAGGAAAGACTAACTCCTAGGTCACTTAGATATTCTTTTAAGCCTCCATTTTAAACCAGAAAATGCTGATGCTCACTCAAGCTAGCAAATACATATTCACTACTCTTTTCTCCAGTTGCTCCCAGTGAAGTAAGAGACTATTAGCATGCGACAAGAGACAAAACCTATTAGGAAATTTGCACTGACTGTCAACCAAGTGTCTGGCCTAGCTCTTCCATAAGACTAGAGATGATCCTCTCAGAAAATGGAGAATACATATTATTTAGTGAACCCTCAAAAGTGCAAAGCCATTATTTTCAAAATGCACAGGCCCTCTCCCATACTGATGGTATTTTTATTACGCTCATCTCTCTTTCCTTTGTGTTCTGCTTTCAGTGGCTTCTTTTTCAGATTAAAAAGCCAGTCTTTTTTCCCATTGGGAGCAGGGTTTTGTTTTTCACTCCATCTTTAACAGTAGCTGTTGTGAAGGGAAACCCCCAGCAGGTTCCCATTGTGCTGGAGCAGGATGCATTCTGGCTTGAGTCCCAACAAAAATATGCTAACCATGCCTAACATTTGTTGTGGGGGGAGGCAATGACCTCATTTTAAGGCATGAACTTATGTTACTTCCAAGTGGAAATGTGCTCAACAAAACTACTCTTGCAGCAGCATGAGATGATCTGAGGAAAGAAATGAAAACATTTTTGCTTATTTTGATAAGGATGGGCTACTGCAACTGATAGCACTTTTTTTTTTTTTCAGTAAGGCTCAACTTTGATGGTCACTAAGCACTACGCTAGAAATTGGAGGTCCTTCACATTTCTTAGATTTTGCTCCTACATTAATTAAGAATTTTCCTCCAAGCAAATATGTTACACTCACTTAGCAAGAGATGAAATTTTATTTCAAATAAACTATACTGGCCAGTTAACAGCAATGCCTGAACCATGTGAAAATAAACCAGCCATAACATTTTCTCAGGAACACTCTTCATCCATCCACCAAGCAGCTGCAGCCTTTGTATCTCCCCACTACCTCACCACTGTATCTGTATTAAAAAAATTCACTTGTATTTTCTGCATTAGAAGAGGGCTGGTTGCACTGGATGAGATGATCACCTTTGTGCAAACAACTACATCTGTACGCATGCTTTACATACCATACTACCATACGTGTTTTCTTCTGATAAGAATGTGACAGCCTGGGGCCAAATGCTATCTGCAGTTCTGTGGCTGATTATTCAGAGAAATGGTTCTGGGATCACAGCCCTAAACACAACCACAAGGCAATAGGAAAAACTCCATCCCTACTGCCTGATAATTCAAAAGAAACATCTTTTGGCTAGGCCAGCTATTTTGCATACGATTGCAGAATGAGAAATGTTTGCCCTATCATGCAACTTAATCGTCAACTTTCTTTGATCATATTATTGTTTTGTGCATGATAAAGTAGCCAAAAACATACTGTTTGGAATGTCTCCATAACTGGCCTACTTCAGCTACATAACTATGGTTTTCCACAAATTAAAAATTATACTGGTTTCAGGCTATAGGATACCCTTCTTCTTGGTCACACCAGTGCAAACTGAAACATTTCATATTTCTACAAAAATGTCATGTGAATCTATAACAGACTGTATTTGCGACAACTGAGGCTCTATCCCTGTACAGCAGTCAATCTTGACATGTTTGCATAGAAACTAAAATATTTCCCAAAATCACAAATTTAAGCAGTTCAAAGTAGAGTGGAAACCACATTTTAGATTCAGCTTCTTCCTTCTCTTCCTTCTAGAAATCCTTGGTCAAACCAGGAAAACATCCAAGCAAATGAATAAGCGTCTTTCCTTGCTAGATTACAAGACAAGGTAAGTCTCTGACGTGAAAGTTTAGTATACACTGTTTTCAAGATCACTTGCACCACGCTACCTGTTAGTCTACCCTGGCAAAATGCTGCATTTGTGTCCACTTTTACCACCTGTATTGGAGTGGAAGATTGCTGAAAAGGACACAGAGCCCGAGATGTTAAGGCTGGGACACAAAAGAACACTTCACAGCTTCCAGCACTAGAGGTGTTTATCACTGCCTTTAACAATATCAAGAAGTCTAGAGCAAGTTGTTTGCTAACAATGACAAACACACCCTACGAAGTTACGATGTAGCTTTCTTACTGTATGAGTTGCTTGGACTTCATGCACGTAGTCTTCTTCAGGAGACTATAAATCTAGTCAACCCTGTGACTTACGATGCAACTAACCCAGTCCTGCGTGTCCAAAAGCCCAGCTGTTTACTTCCTAAGGAAGTTCAAGCACAAGACAGAAATGAAAAGTACCTGTTATTTCTTTGATTTGCTACAAAAAGCAAAGTGAGTTGTGATTTCCAAGACACATACAGAGTTAGACGGGGAACCCTTGCCTAATATCCACATGTAACATGTTGAACATAACATCCCAGTTGGAAATACCCCTAAACGTGCCATGCCCATATCATTTACTTGTTACCACAGATATTCAACAAATACAGACCGATTTAACTGCAATTATAACAAAATTAACATCTGACAATCCATCAGAAAACACCTGAACTGAGATCAAATCCACACCACGGAAGCAATGTTCAGATGGGAGGCAAGAGTCATGCTCCTTCCGACACTCTGCCAGTTTGCACAGATTAGGTTTTGAGATTTCTGAAACACGCGTTTGATGTGCCAGCTTCCCCTGAAGAACTTATGAAACAATTACTAGTATGAATATGCTAAATTAGTAACACAGAAGTTTTTGATAAACCCACACAATCTTTCTAAGTATGTATGAACAAATCACAAGAATTATTTTCTTTCAACATGAAAATAAGATCACTTTAATACTGACTTTTCAGCTATCAGACTGCCCTGTATGAAAAGACAAACAGGAATGACAAGGTAAATTGGGACACAGTCTGTCCAAGATCATAAAACCAGTAAAATCACTGGCGAAAACAGTGAATCACTGTACTCCATTAGAAGTCCACAATCAAACAAGGGCCCTGTGTGACTAACTCACATGTATAATCAATAAGAAGGATTTGATACAGTCCAAGGCAAGAGATTTCAGCATCTAAAATTCAAGATTCATCCTCCAGGCTGACAGACACAACTTCTAGAAGTTTATTTCAAACTCTGGGAAGAAACTCCCAAGCCTGTAATGACTCATCTCTCACTTTCTAAAGTTTTCCTATCATACACTTACAAGTGAAAAATAAATCACTGGCTTTCATAACTGCTACCAAAGTCTCAAAGAGGCAGAGAAGGGCTGGATGTGCTTTGAGGGTTTCTTCTTATGTTTATATCCACCTGAAGATAATCACTCTCTTATATGTCAAGCTAGATGAGATGCCATTGATCTCCTCCCTGCTATTTTTCTCTCAGAAATCGACTACTCAGTGAGCATGGAGACAACTTCAGTATATCTCAGGCTCAAATTTAAAGTCACTTCCATGTTAAAGTCACATTCTTCAGATCACTGCATGAATTATGTCAGTTGGTCCACCTCCTGGTTCTCTGTGTGCATCCGAGATTAGAATCAGGATCCAGAAAAGAGAGGGGGAAAAAAAAATCAGCAACACTCTTCAAAACATTTTTATGGTGTATTTATTCATCTATACTTTCAGATGGGAAAAAAATAGTATAAACCAAAACCAGATAATATTGCTTATTCTAGGCAGAGCAATTTGATTCACTCAGAACAAGCTTACTAGAAAAATATTATGTAAATATGCTTCAAACAGATGTGGTGAAGTGGAAGTTACTGGTAATAAAGTGGAGAAAACTGCATGACAGTGCAAGGCACATAAATATTCTCTAAAAATACCATAATAAACAAGCTATGGGAACTATAGACAAACTACATAATCTCTTCTGTAGCTAGACAACCTATTATGAGCTTTCAGTGCAGTGAATTCAGAAGTTTCCTGATCTGCCTTTCCACTTTATGCGTTTTCAAATGCACCTCTCATTCAAAATCAAAATAATTCTGCCTTCGAAGTCTGAACATCATTAAATCAAAAGGTTGCTTGGTGATAACTGGACAAGCCATTTCTGAAGTGGCAAAAATATATGCAGAAACACACCATTTTACAATGCAAGTATTGGAAATCCCACACATAACTAAAGTTGACATCTTTGTAGGGTTAAGAAGCACTTGAATACCTAGTTTTAAAGCTATCTACTAAAGTTTTAAAATTTTTGACGCATTGTTCTGGATTCTTACAGGAATTACAAACTTTTATCAGTTTGTTAAGTGCCAATGCATAGGTTTCCATAGCAGGGATCATGACCTAGGTCAGAAGCAAAGAACCTCTTCCAGTTTACACACTTGAATACCTTGTTGAAAAGAGTCTCTTGCTGGAAAAGCCCATGTAGCACACGTGACAGATACAGAAACTGAAGGGCCAGTGGAATTATCTAAAGAGCTTTTAGGTACTAAGAGGACTCCCGCGGCAAGATTTGCAACACATCCATAAAGCTGGCAACAGTCAGTTCCGCAGGGCTGGTTAGAGGCATCACACAAGCATGTCATAGCAGGTTACCTTAGGAGAGCTTGTAACATTTACAGAACAATCTGTCCTGACACCTCTTTGCAGATCTGCTGTGAAATACATATGCGCTGGTACAATGAGAAAGAGTACTCGGAACCAATAAACCACATGATTCAAACATCTCCCCGAGCCAAAGACGGGCTGGGGTAGTTTTGGTTGTTCCGAAGGAGAAAAACCTAGCTAGCACATCCCAAAAACTCATGAGAGTAATTTCACACAGGTGAGTTAACAGTTCTCAAATGCACGAACTGAGCACTCTGCCAGGAGATTATTTTCATCTTGGCCTGGAGATGTACGAGACCTACTGGAGAATGCCCTAGTGAATATTCTGGTCTGTGTTGGCTTGGCCATGTTCTTTTACAGAGGGTGAATTTCCCTGCTGACCATAACCTGCCATACCTTTCCCTCCATTTGATTCTGCCCTTGTGGATATGACCCAGTAACTCCGGATCCCTTCTGGAATCCACCACATTACTATAAACCACCAAGGCAAGGCAGAACAAACCAAGGCAGACGTTACACACGCTGCTGTTTGTTATTGTTAGAAACACTGAGGAAAACTTATCTTTTTTCCCCAGGACCTGATGCCAATGGACGTGGGCAACTGCACCATGTGGTGGGGCTGGACAGGGGAGAGGCACCAGCCTCCACGTTTGCCAGCGCTCCCGTTCTCCTCCTCCTCCTCCATGATTAAACACTGACATTTGCTGATGTGAATTTGTGCAGTGGCATGGAAAGTTCTGTGATAGCATTTGTTGGGGCTCTTTGGATGAAATGTATTCAATGGTGTACGCAGCAAATGTAAATTAGATTACAAGTGTTTTGTTCCTCGTGTTGCAGGTTTGAGGATTAGCTCAGATTCCAACAGGAAAATTGCTTTTCCCAGCCCCAGCACCAAAATCTGTGAGTGAAAACTGCAAATCAGAGCCCTGCAATTATTATCAAGAGGTTCAAACTAGAATCAAGTTTTGATTTGAAATAACAAGATTTTGTTTCAAAATGAAGTGTCTAAATCACCACCGGGGCAAGGCTAGGACCAGGATTTACAGGTACAAACAGGATGAAAACATTAACAGTGAGAACAATCTTAGCTGTATGGAGTCTTTGAGATAAACAGAGGAGGAAAGAAAACACAATATAGCTCTGTTCTATTCTTAAAGTGAGAAAAATTTACCAAATATAGAGATAAATCACTGCATATTAGACGGTGCCACCTTCACATGGTCCCTTTTCAGTTACAGAACTGAACTAGTATTTTTCTGGCTTTCAAGGCCACTGTGCACTAAAGAGTTGGAATTCTGTACAACTGTGATGATCTGAACATCTTAAGATGGATTTCTGATTTTTTGACAAAAATAAAACCAACAGAACTATTTGAACATTTTGAAATAAAAAGTGAAGTACCTTTACCAGACTTCATAGTTTATTTTCATCTGAAAATTGCCACTGTTTCTTAGCACCTGAATGAAGTATGTTTGGAAAACACATCATTGTTTAATTGAGGAAAACAATGGTATTTCATTAATGAATTAGCACTTTCCAAACTGAGCTAAAAGACTTTATTATTTTAATAAGCATAGATTTAGAATTAGTTTTTAGTTTAACCATCCAAGTCAATCTCAGCTTATTACATGCTTACAAAAATAAGTTATGGCCAACAGTACTGCCTCTGAGTCCTATGCAGTAAACTCCCCTAATATCTGACAATAGAATAAGCCACGAGTATACAATGTTAATTAAAGCATCACTTCTGAACAGTGAATCTACAGGATAGAAATGCTGTGAAGCAGGGCTTGTTTCTCCCTAAAACATGCATGGAAACTTACAGGATATTTAAATATGCATGGAATGAAAACAGAATTTACCATAAACAACATCAGGAAGGAAAAAAAACCCACAAAAATATATACTGTACCCCTTCTCCATCGCTCAACTCCATTTCAAATAGCTACACCTTCAGTAAACAACATATATACTAACAGAAAGACCAGTATCTACGCAACTTCTAACAAAACCCCGTAAAGCAAGAGTAAATACCATTCTGTTGCA
>NW_009706268.1:146464-178735 GCF_000703405.1 Apaloderma vittatum | reverse complement strand
GAAGAGCGTACTGCAGACCAGCACGTTGCCAATGCCATGGCTCAAGGGCAGCGACATTTTCAGCTCATGCTGCTCTCCAAACTGTTGCACACAGAGGCTAGCAAGGCTGCACCAAGTTCTGTGCTACTGTGGCACATATGAAGCATCAGCAAAGATGTTTATCACCCCTAAGATTGATATTACTGTGCTACAAAGCCGGGAGAGCACTGAAAAAAAAGAGTGCAATCAAGTACCATAAAACATCTGAATCTAAGAAAACTTTCTCCTGCAAGAAATTGCTTCACAAATAAAATCCCCCAAATAAATGTTTTCATAGTTTTGAAATTACTTTTAGAAATGAATTTATTAGCAAGAATATCATCCCCAGAAAATAATCGGAGTTTCAAAGATGGTTTTTAACAGGGAATTACACTCCTGTCCTGTGTTGACAGCAAGTAAACAACAGCATACACATTTAAGAGAACTTGCTGCGGTATTTTTTCAGAGCACAAAGCTATTGCTGACATGGAAATTAGCTAGTAAACTGCTGGGTGCTACCATCAGTAATATCTCTAGCTAAAAAACCCACTGTCATTAATTGACACTTCCACAAAGCTTGGCACTCATCAATATTAATAACATAATAACCACACTTTCCTGGGAACATGGTATTTTAATTCTGCAGTAAAAGCAGCCTGGAGAACAATTGCTTTAACTCTGTGTTTTTTAACTGATGTGAATAACTGAAACTATTGAAGAACCTCAGAGCCTACTGCACGGAGGACAGGGATGTTACTTCACAGCAGCTTCCTCATTTAAGGAATTTTCGAATCACACAGAGAGCACCTTGGAGGCCACTGGGACTGCCCCTGAGCGTAAGAGTGATACAGGTGCCTCCTCACAGGTCACTACATGCATACTACTAGCACTACAACAGGCTCCTTCTGAAGTTTAACAGACCTATGAATTGTCCATAGAAGAGGTGTGTTATTTGATAAATATACCTTAAAAGCATAGATGTCGGTTAACTTTTTCCAAAATATGCGAGATTTGCTAATGCGTATAGCTAAATTACCTCAGGCCCTGATCACAGAACAAAATGTTACAAAATGTTTCTGCAATTTTAATCACCATCTTCTATAGAATGACCTGAACAGAATGTCACCACTGGTAAGGAGAGAGAGAGAACAAATAATCCCATATACCAATTGACTGCTGCCTCAGCCTATGCCGCAATCCAACCAGCAGAACACAAAATACACCAAACAAGCCAAAAAATACCTCTTCCTACATTCAGCCTTGTCTCATACAATCAAAGACTTAAAACACTAATACAAGAAACTTGATATGCAGATTTCACTCTTATTTCAGAATCCACAAATGCTTACTTGTTCTGGAAAGCATTCTGCCTCTTCCACTGCCATTTTCTGTGGCCAGATATGAAACCTGATGACTCAATTAGTTAACACTTTGGACACTGCACCATTGCTAAAAATAGCGGCCCCAGGAAGTGGTTTCCTTTCTTTTTTTTTTTTTTTTTTTAAATAAAAAAGGAACTAAGCACAATCACTTGTTAGACTTCCCTTGGCAATTTAAATGGCAAAGGACAAGTGATTGTAAGACTATTAAGTTAGTAACAGAGCGTGTCCCAGGATTCCTGGCTCACTTACCATATTTGCTGCCTCCAATCATTCCCTGTGTATGTAATCATGATCTGTGGAATACCCAAAATAGCTGCAGCATCAGCTGATCAGAAAACCACTGCTGCTTGGAATCACTCATGAAACAAGCTTTTGTCATTCTGCTTATCAGCTCTTTCTAATGCAGACTACTTTGAACTATTTCTAAAGGCAACAATAACATCATTTTACACTCTGTGTGTTTTGAATACCACATATGCCTGCCTCCTACTCCATGGTAATTTTATATTTATTCAGATTTTCTGATGACTAATTATGATAGATTTGTGTTGTTCATTCTAGAGGCTATTTTCCTTAACTCAATGGCTTCTCTCTATACACTTCAGGTTCCTATACTAGAGAGATTAAAAGCAGTACACCAAGAGCAAAATCATTCTGCTTCAGAGGGAAGCCCAGAGAGAGGCTCATGATTTCAGTAAAGCAGATCTCTGCCTTTTCAACGCAAACTATTGCCTAATTGTCTTCAGGCTTCCCTACAGTTCCTTACATTAGGTGTGGCTTTAAAGAATGTCCACGTTCTGTGAAAGAGAATATCGAAATCTCTTCAACGCACCTCAAGCACCTGCAAAGCAAGCCTGTTACACATCCCACCTCACACACGAGTGCGCACAGATACTCACAGCTACTGAAGAACAGCAAAGTGTAAGACGAGGTAAAAAATAATAATCAAGTTCTATTATTCTTTTTTTTCAGACAAGACACACCCAATGTCTCATTTGTCTATGAAAGGAAACAACCTATACGTAAAAATATTATAGGGATAATCTGAAATTTTCAAGAAACATTTCCGCGTGTTTGCACTGACTAGAGCTCAGTCACTGGGTAGTAGTTCTGTGCTGCTGGAGTTATAAAGCAGAACCTGTCACTAGTTAATTACGTAAAACTTGCAGAAGGTGCAAAATTTGAGGCCCCAACGTATCACTAAATAAGTATCATAGGCCACACGCTCAGGTGATCTAGTTTGAAATTACTTAGTTAATGTCAGTGACACTGCATTCTATTAACAGCTACTCTCTCCTTCTGCACATTTTTGCTTATGACATTATAGTATCTATGACTATGATCCACTTCTCCCACTGACTAAATACAAAGAAGCCAACAGCTGTCTGCAGGGGGGAAGGAGCCTTCCACTTCGATTTGAAAACAAGACAATGACCAGGTCAGTTTAAATGAACGTACCTCACTGACACATCTGTGCAGAGCTCCCCACAGCAGCTATTTAAATCATCTGCACCACAGCTACCTCGGCAATGTCATTATTGCCAGGTGCCAAAACACAGAGTATCATGAAATACTCAATTTCTAAAGCTGAATTCTGATTTAGTGTTACTTTTTGTTTTGAGGACTGAGAAGTGTAATTTTAAAACAGTAAAGGAAACATCCCAGTTCTAGAAACCCAAGATCACAGTAACTGAATTTTTATTTCTAAATGAAGAGGAATTGGCTCTGAATAAGAACTAGGTCACTAAATATCCTTCTTCTGCCTCCGAAAAGGTGCTTCAGAACAAGGAGGAAGGATATATGATGAATTCTGTGATAGGATTCAGGGGAATCATATGAAATTTAAAACTTGCTGAATGGGTCTTTTTGTAGATAAAAGGATTAAATTGGGCAGTTTTATGGAAACTCATCAGAGTTCATCCAGAATACCAAGCTCAAGGTGGGGTGGTGTCCCCACACCACTGGGTGTAACCTCCTGTTCAGCGGTAGCGGTGGGTGACACATAACTGGCAATCCCACAGCTCTCCTACAGCTGAATCACTGATTGTTTGCAAAGGAGGAACAACACTTTTAGAGAAGAGGATTCAGCACAGCCTCTGCATGCGCATGCTTTACTGGAGCGCTGTGTCCCTTGCTCCCTAGGCAGCCTAGGTCCCAGGGATGGTGCCAGCATGGTCTGGGTGACAGCCTGCTCTCTCCAGGAGCTCCTCTGAGACACCTCTCCCCTCCCCACTGCCTGCTCATTAATTCTGCTAGAGCTATTTTGCTTTTCCAGTCGCTGGCTCTTGGCTTTTCGAGTTCACATTAGTCTGATGAGACCAGTGGATGATTGACCTAGACCGTTGTCTATTAACCTCCACAAAACTGTCCTGGTTTAAGTTGTGACATTCCCATAAGAGAAGTTGTCCAATTCTCTCTCCATTAACTTTAAAAGAGCAATGATCAGAATTACAAGAGAAAAGCACAAAGAAAAATTAAACTCTGCCAGCACCAAAAAGTCATCTCAGCACATTCACATCCATCAATTCAGATCTGATTACTGAAAGCTCAGGTCATAAATCATAGTGACACTATATTTTTTTTAACCTTGTGGATCAGTTTTACAGATTTCAGGATGATTTCTCACATGCATGCTATTAACAAAAGATCATCAAGGAGCAGTTCAATACTAATGGCAAAATCAATTTATTATAGACTTTGAATAAAATTTTCAGGATCTTTTTGTTGCTTTGCATTCTGAATTACGTGCAGCAAATTCCTATGGTCATTCTTAGCTTTGGAAGGAGAAAAGCCTTGGATACAATCACATAATGAGTAGATATGCAAGGAAAAAAAAAATAATCTCAACAATCAATCTCCTCCCCTCTTTGAAAAAGAAAAAAAAACAACAACAAAACCCCTTTACAATCTCATTAAAATGGCAGATTTAGTACAGATGGAGGATTCTTTTAAACAGAACAGTGGAAACGTCCTTTTACATTATCACTATACTGCTCCCCAACCAGATGGAGTGCTTATGATTACTGGCTTGGAAGCGACTTGCAAACAAAGCAACACATGGCAGAATTCAGCAGAAAGAAAAACATGGTTTGACATGAGATACAAACAATATAAATAACTTCCCAAGAATGGAAAAGACAAGCTGAAATACTTTAAAACATAATCTGGAGTTACTGATCCAAATTTTGCAACAAGAAATAAATTTTAAAAAAAATAAAATATGCAGAAGATAATATTTCACAGTGTGAAAAGCTGAAGAGTCAAGTGAAGCCCACCAGAGCAGGGTTTCTAGCTCCATAGTATTTCAGGCAATCTTTGCAGAGAGCAAATGGTTGAGACAAATAGAATCAATACAGACATGTGCCTATGCAATTTCACTTACGAAGGGTTTTCAATTTTAGAAGCCTCTTATATCACAGAAAACAGCCGTAGTATCTGAGATGTAATGATCAGAATTACAAAATACTATTATCTAAAATTCTATTCTAGTAATTTCTAAAGTAATGGCTAATGTGTGCTCCAACTGAGACTTTAAAACAGTAGTTCAAGTGTAGACATTGCAACGCCTACGTGGAGCAACAAGATGTGCACAAAGCAGTTCCCTGAGACCCACAGGCCACAGGGTTCACACGCGAAGCAGGGAAAGATGACGCATATTGCCTACAGCAAGAGAGGCACAGGGAAGCTCATTGGATAGACTCGCCCTTCTTTCCATCTAAGAGATCCCATCCCAAACACATTACACTCAACCTCCACGGGTAGCTACCAGGTTTTTACAAAGCTACTATCAAGAGAAAATTTAGATTTAGACTATTAAATCTACTACTAAGAGAAAATTTAGATTTAAACTATTAAAAATGTGGACACTAAGAATATCTAGCCAGAGGGAAAAAAATATCCTTTCCTAGTTTTAAAATGCCAAAACTATCAGCATAATTTGTGTATGGCTTTTTTAAAAATCTGTCTGTGCAACCACCATCCATCATGAAAATATTGTTTGCTATACTACCATTCACATGCTGTCAGCTCAGATCATCTGCTAAAACATCCACAGAATCAGGAATCAACAGTCAGAAGCATACATTCTCTTTCAATACAAAGAGAAGTAAATATAAGGATAGGAAAACAATACTCCAAAAAGCAAGATGAAGATACACACATTTTTTTCCCCTCAGAAAATCTTCTTTATGCTTCTGTGCAATCTATTGCTCTTGTAAAGAAAGTATCTACAAAAATCTGTAAATCCTTTAGCAATTTCTTTTCTTCTTAACTTTGACAATGATATTCATCTGCCATCATGCCAAATAATCTAAAGCTCTATACAACTAGAAAAGGAAATCCTGTAGCTTCTGCTACAAGAATTTTAAATTTTTCTTTAAAGGCTTTCCAAATGAGTGATCAGGAAACCTGTAGTCTTATCCTATTCTTTCTCAGCACCATCCAGGATCAAAACTCAAAGACTGAAAAGCAGTCACTTTTAAAGGGTAGCCCGCAGTAATTTTTCAGTAGTCTCCAAACACTTTGAAACAGCATGCATCGAAACCAGCCCTGCTGCTGACCTGTGAAATTCAGCACGTTACAGATATTTGAAGTGCCCACGAAAGACACACAATGAAGTGCCGCAGCGTTTACTCTGTCAAGATCCATAACAGCTCCTGTTACCTCAGCATCAGCACTTCGCCTCCCCAGTATATGTTGCTTTCAATAGCAGGGAAAGATGCTCTCAGGATTACGGACTAAAATAAACAATACATGTATGGTATGAGTGGTATGGCCAAAGCATCTGAATTGCTATCTACAAAACCACTTCAAATTCTATTTTTTAACCCTGTATTGTTCCATTAAGCTATCAGAGTAGATTAAGTGTTTCCAGTCTGCCCTGCTAATCATCCCAAGCGTTCCAGAAGAGCACTTTTTGTTTCATTTTCATCCATTAGCCATGGGTTTCATGGCAAAATTCTAAAGCTCCTTTAACCTCCAGCAACCCTGGGGCTAAAAGACCAGTGAATTCTTGCCCAGAATAATCCTGTCCCCTGGGAACAGGAACAACTGTGACCAAGTGGAATATAGACTCTTAGATAAACTTCCTGTCCAAAACAGACCATATCTCATTCAAGGCTTCCCTTACTGAGACCTCAGCTATTTCCCTTGCTTCTTCACTACATTGGGTCTATATGGAAAAGGTGCATATTCCACCTGTACGTTAGAGCAAGGTAATTTTGCAAAACCACTGCCACAGTATCACAGAAATCCCATAATTAACTGCTGCGTGAAAACAGAGGGTAGGATAACACTTATCAGGGCAACTTCCTGCAACATTCTTCAAATCATAAAGAACAGAATTATACCAGCCTGTAAGCACCACAAAAAGCAGCTTCAGTTAAGCCAACTAAAAGCCCTTGGCTTTATTAAGATTTCCTCCTCTCCCATGGATCACCTAGAAGACATCCACGTCATTGGTTTGCATTAGACAGCACCTCTGGAAAATACTGAGGTAATAAAGCTGCAAGCTAGAAGCAGCGTTTATATAAGCATCATGATAAAAATCACACGAATGACTCCTGAGCAAATTGACTTGACACCATCATGCTTGAAAAATAACTGGTAAAAGCCAATTAGGAAGGGAAAAACCAAAAGCCAGCAACTCTAGGCAGCCCTATGTTTAGTCAAACTACAGACCTCACACGAACTCTCATAGAGATGAGGGGAAGAGCAAGGGCAAAGAACTATATATGGAAAGCACAAGGAGACACGATACCAGACCTTCCTATATCATCTTGAAGCATTGCTGATGTTTGCAAATTCTCTGCTGATTAATCAGATGGCTTGTTACATGCCATGCATCTTGTTCCAAGTCATGCTCAAAATTGTGATTTTGTTCAAATTGGAAAAAAAGCAACTGCCTTACACCTTCTCTTACATACCTCACTGGAGCACAGGATTCCAGAAAGAAGAGATTTCTTGGATCTGAAGAGCAGAGCTCAGCATTTTTACCAAATACAAAACTTCTGTTTGTTAAGGGAAACCATAAGTGTGTATGTAAACACATACGAAAGTAAAAATCAGATACTGACCTTGTTACTGGACCACAGGAGAGGAAAATTATGAACAATTCAGAAATAACTTTTTTTTTTAAGAATATACAAAAAAGCCTAACTGAAAGTATCAGAGGAAATTTGCATAAAGTATACTTTCATTTGTATACGGCATCCATGCAACAAAAATTTGGCTCTCAATCTGGATCGTGTTTCTAGCAATTTTCAATATTCCAAGATTGCCAGAAGCAAAGAATTAATCATTAAGATTCATAGTGACAACAGCAAAGTATTTCATCCTAAAGTTGAGTTAAGCACCAGAAATGTGGCTGCTGGCAAATAAGCGCTTCCCAACGCTCCCTCTCTCTCTCTGTTGTCTGTCTTTCAGGCTTATTCTGAACATAACGGTGATCAGAAGCCAACAGAATTGCCAGATGGTTTCAAAATGCTCAGGCATAGTTTCTGCACAGAAGAAGAAATTTCTATCATGTAACACATTCCAAGAGCAATACTGCAAAAGCATAGTTGTCCGGGATACCCGACACCTGACTGTCTCCGCAAGACCTTAGACAAAAAGAAAACCACAACAAACCCAGCCCAAAATATGTGACTACACATCTTGACTTTGTTCGTTCTCAAGGACCATCTAAAGGGACAACTCAAATGAAAAGAGAAGTAGGCTTAATTAAAAGAGAAATACCAAGAACATTGTGCAAGTGTATCCACTCTACACAGGCATATAAGGGTGTCCAATACCCTGTGAAATAACCTTAACCTAGCACAGCTATCATTTAGCGTGCAGTGGCTTACTAATCTTTGTTCATAGATGGTGCAGGGTATTATTCAATAAAAGAAAAAAGTAACAGCTGCAGTAACTATAACCAACTCTTTGAATCTGTTCCTAAAAGGAATGGAGGCAATTCAATGGACCAATATTATGACTAAGGCTTATAAACAACAGCTAGCTTGCTACTTGCTCCAGTGTACAGACTATGGCCAAATTATTACACTCTAAAACATGCGCAGGCACAAAGAAGATTTTTCATGGGAAAACTAACATGAGAATAGCTTGCCTGTAAAGTGATGGGATTTCTAACACGAAGAATGCTAGAAAAGAAACGGAATAAAAATAAGAAATTAGTAGGAAGAGATTAGCAAAGATGATTATGGATGAAGGTAGACAAAGGCACTTCTTGCAGTTACATCCAACCCTATCTCTAACGATTCTGAGATATATAAGAGAATTAGGGCTCTTCTGCAGGCAAACTGTGCTTAGCATCAGTCAGTGGGAGGTCAAAACAAGATACCTCTGAACAAAAGCTCCTGGTGACATGAAATCAATCTGAGCCCTGCCTACAGATGCAGTATGGGAGAAGATGCTGCTCACACGAGGCCACCGCCAGCTCTTCTACTGGACCTTTCATCCTTTAAGAGTTAGCATTTTGAAGAACTCAAACATTTCTTTAAATTACACTTTAGAAAGACTTTAATGAAAACAGCAAGCTTAACATCTCTCATAATCACAACAATGTAAAAATAAGATGTTACAAAGCACCAAACCCAAAGAAAAATGAGTGACTGTAGCTGTGGGTGATTTCAGCACCATTCAGAAGTTATCCCCAGTCTCAGTATTAACACAGCCTGATTGTTAGGACACACACCAGCTAGTTACCAACGGTCACAAGATTGCTATACAGCAACTACTCACAGTTGTAGGGTGTTGTTCCCAGTTAAAATATTAACTTGTGTTTGTCGTGGAAAAAGACCAAAATTTAGTTTTAATTTCAAGTAAGTGCTCTGTTCAGTTGGTTCCTCTCTGTCAACTTCCATTTGAAAGGCACTATTATTTTCAAAGAAAATGTGCATCAAAGAGAAGCATACTGTCCTTTTTCAACAGTCAGAGCAAAATCTCAAATTATTTCCCTTATTCAACATTCACTCTGAGCTATTCAATAGCATAAAATCAAGGTGTGGACAAATTATACAACAATATGTATAAACTGAATTTCCAGCTTCTTAGAGCTCAGTGCTCTGATCAGGTACAAAACTGCCTCTGATGTAACTCCACATTGAAATACAAGAAGCTTCCATGATCTTTTCCTCCTAATATTTTAGGTAGAGCAGTAACACTAGAGTCATATTGCCTCAATTCTGTTATTGCAACAGCTCTGAGGCTGTGAACAGCGCTTTCCAAGAACATGAAGCATCCGGATGTTATATGTAATAACCTCAAGATGTATTACACCAGGAAGGGATAAACATTCTTCTGCATCGGGGTTATGCAGCAATTTCTCCAAAACAGAGGAAAACGAATAAAATGTTTTAAAAAACCCCTATCTCATCATGGTAGTTTCTGACGTGCTGCTGAGGGATTAGGACAGCTGTGCAAACTGCATTCCAAACAGGACTTAGATTTGTCAGCACAGATGTATACAAATGTCTCTCCATTCTCACGGTAGTGCAAGCAGCTTGGTTCTATATTAATGCTATTAAAAGTCTTTATGAAGGAGCTGTATTCCTCTCTGTGCATTGCCATAACTCATATGCATCTGGTAGTCATGCTATAGTTACCAAAATGTAGTTCAAACTGTACGAGGTTAGAGTATTACTGGGCTTTGCCCTGGCTTGTATAGCTGTAATCTGTGCTACATCAGTGAAACAGGCTCATGAAGCTTCTGATAGCGATTTCACACCAAACATTTTGAGCAGATGCACCTTGGAATGACTACATGAATAGTGCAGTCATTACAACAGCACACATGGCCTTATTCTGGGTTTTTTTCCTAACCTGCTTAGTTAGCATTGCATCTCTTTTCCTTGGGAGAACCTTCAAGTCTCTGCAGCTTCTACGGTAGCTAGCTCTCGCATTTCCTTTCTCTCTGTGAATTGCTATTTCTTATCTGATATTAAATAGCTTTCACAGGGCTTCTAAAATTACTGTATAGCAGTAGTATTTCTTATATCTGTATTAGTTACACTATGCTTCATGAAAAAGCAGTTCCTTGGCAGGACAAACTAGCTAGCATTATGGAGGAGACAGGAGCTGCTATGTTTAGCATACTGAGTATCTTCTTCCATTATAAATCTGTTTCTTTTTACAGATCTCAAAACTCACTGATACAGTTATGCCTTTTCTGATTGATGAAAATCCTATTTAACTTTAATTGACAACTTAATAATTTAAAAAGTTACCATTTTTCCTTAGTTATTAATTGCCTTGGTAAAATAAAAATCGTATACAACAGCACCCAAGTAGCTAGGGCCCCACTGAAGCAGCACCACTGCTCACTGTGCTGGGGATTCAAGAGGAATCAAGTACATTATAGTTTTACAGACTAGAGTTTCCTACTTTTCCATAATACCTTTTCATTTTCTGAGCAAGACTTGAACAATTAAAACTTCATAAATAACACAGAGATGGCGTTTTCTAATTCTGCACCCGCCCTCAGCTGATTTTGGTATTTAACGTAATTTTAGTATGCAGTAGTTTACATTGCAGCCCAGAGCCTTCTCCAAAATTATTATTGTGTCGGAACAGCGTGCTAGATTTTACTAACTGAAAGTGTAACTATCTCCCAAGAACTGCCAGGAAAAAGCACCAATCATATATCTACACCTTCTGTGAATAATCCCAGTTCTCTGCAGGGCAGTGGCTAATGAGCTTCAACCATATCATACTGAGGCCATCTCAGATGAGTCAAAGCTTTAATGTGGTTTTAAAAAGACATCCAAAATACATTATAAATGTATCAATGATCCAATTTCTGGTTTGGGTAAAGTCATCACTCCAATAATTTACCCCCCTTTTTGTAATGGTAGGAAATGTAACAGATCTATTCAAAGATTCATTTCCATGTTTAGACAAACAATTCTCTCTGTGTGTACACACACACAGAGTTTGTGTTTGTTAGATATCTGTAAAACTATTCCCCAGTCCAACACATTTGAACACACAGACAGATAGCTTCTGAAAACTGCAGAGAACAGTGTCGATCCTGAATTTTAAACAGAAGAAAGCCATGGATCTTATCAACTGGATTTTACTGGCTTTAGCAAAGAGGAATAGAGAAGTAACACACTCCTGAGACACAAGGCAGTATAACCACTAAGTAAAAGGTGTCTTATTTCCCATTAATAAATAAAGACTGCTTAGATTTGCACATGTACCACTCCTGCTCAAAGTTAAAAAAAGGCACTTGTGATTCTGAATAAAAAATTTGACCCAACCCGCACATAACTTGTTAAGGAATCCCATTTTTAATTACCAGGCATTATAAATTATTTGACTGTATAACTTAAAGCGACAAACACATCAAAAGGGAAAGTTAATGTATTATAAACTATACTTTACTAATGTACTTTAATACTTCTGCTTTAAGTTCAATTGGCTATTTCATGCTATCTAACAAATATCATGTAGTTTGCAGCATGCAAGTATTCTCCACAGTAACACAGCATCTCATCTGAGTATTAAGAGCTGAGAATTTAAAAGGAGGGAAATACTTCCATTTTGATTTGAGTTGTAAGCACCATCTTGTGGAACTACAAAGCCCGCAGATTAGAAAAAAATATGGGCTTAAATGCTCCTCTCAAAAACTGACTGGGAAGCCACCTGGATGGAAAACAAAAAAACCCCAAGAACATAACTATTTCTCTATCCTCATTTGCCAGACTAACCATACAAATGAAAAGAAGCTTTTCTCCTACCCAAAGTACAAATGCAATCCTGTCCCTGCCTACCTGCATACAAAGCCCTATGGGCAGCAGAGCTGATATATTCATTGGCAAAGAATTGTAGATCAGGATTCCTGGGGCTATAATGAGAAACTACAGTCCCTCCATAATGTAGAGTTCAGCTCTATTTCCCCTTATTCTCTTCCCTATCTCATAGTACTATTATAAACTGTCATTTCTGATTTACAGAGCAAATGTCTTTCTCCCTAGAATAGGGTACTTATCACAAAAGCTCAGCTCAGCACTTAATAAAATATTAGCCTGGTAAAATGAACATGTGTTGTGGATACGTGATGCTAACCTTCACCAGGACGTATGTAGTGTTTGGGTTATGGAAGATGCCATTCAACAGACTGGATGGGAAGGCATTCTCCTTTCGGATTAAAATGGCAAAGTATTTTTAATGAAGGAAAACTAGATAGCTACAGGATTTTATAGAATAAGGCACACGCACACTTCTGTGATCTATTTATTTCCTTAGCACTGCTAATGATATTAATATTACTGTATCCATCAGCATTCAGCAGACAATTCTTTTGCTCCCATGCAATTCGTGGAATTATTTGAAATGTAAATTGAAAAAGGAGAAAAGCTCTTCTACAAGGGCTAGTTCCTCTATGAATATTAAACTAAAATGAACCCTCCTGGGAGCATTGACAGCCTGCTCCAGGATGGGAAACCATGTCATTACTGACATAAATCATATTTCCTAAAATTAGTGGCGAGAGAGTGCTCTTTTAAGTAAGCAGTATCCACAAGTCTAATAGCAAATCAGTACGTATAACCCAAATGAAAATTCATTATTCTTGTCCTTACTATTAGGATTTTTAGCAGAGATGCAAGCAAAATTTAAGTAACTAGCATTCTGTCTTTTGTCATCAACTACTTTACCACTTTGATCTAATCTCACCACATATAAAGCTGAAAAATCACTTCTTAAAAGCTTACAAATGAAGCAAAAGAGATGAGCAGCAGCTTTGCCTCTTGTGACAACAGTGCTAGTGGATGTGCTGCTCTTCATGGTATCCTTCTGTTTAATGCAGCCCATCATGTAAATCTACACTGTATGAGAGTATTAACTGTGATATCAGGAAAATCACTGGACTGTAAAAGAATAATTAAAACACCACGAGGGTGGAACTACTAGGATGATACATACAGCCTTCAAATACCAGCAAGACTGGGGAGTCAAACTGGTATTTATTTGCAAAAAGATTGTGCAAGTGCAATTACTACTTATAAACTTGCTGGATGTTGATATAGTACGTGCCTCTCTATCACAGAATCATGGAATTATTTAGGTTGGAAAGGACCTTTAAAGGCAGCGAGCGCAACAGATAATCTAGCACTGCCAAGTCCACCACTAAACCATGGCCCTAAGTACTAAATCTATGTGTCCTCTAAACACCTCCAGGGATGGTGATTCCACCACTTCCCCGGTCAGCCTCTTCCAATGCTAACACATCTGTACAACTGTGCAAATTTACATCAAAAAGCTCTCCCATGTTTTTATGCTGTTATATTTCACTTATTTATTACCAGTAAGAACTCGGATGTAGCACAATTCCTCTTAGCACTTTACAGTCGTCAAAGATCTCAGCTTGCCTTTTGCAAACTTAGAGGTAAATGGATGCCATGACCAAACCCCAGCTCACAAAATTAAGTTCTCCCCAATTCAGTTCCAGAAGCAGTGACAATTACCTACAGTAGTAGTCTTTATCTGCTGACCTCAGCTATTGGCTACATTTTCGGCTAAACATTTGGGATATTCTGTGACAACATCAGAGGTTTAATACCATTGTTTTTCGTTTACTTTTTACACACAGAAAAATAATGGATATAAACAACATGCTATGAATTATTCAGTTAGCAGTCCTTCAAGACTCTTCAAATGAAAGACTTTTTTCATTAAAAAATATGGTAAAATAATGGCTAATGATCATAATCAGAAAGGAAAGACATAAATAATGGTAATAGGTCAACATCACTGTACATTCATAATCTTAGGTCTGCCTGCAAAATTAATGCAAATAGCCTCATGTGTCTGACTCACATTTTCCATTGCTTTTCAACTTTCAGGGCACTCATCCCACCTTGAATACATCCAGTATCATCAGAAATGGCTGTGTAGTTTCAGTTACAACAGTTAGCCAAACTAGATGCTAATGGCTTGGATTTCTAGCGATAGGAAAGGATGTACTTGGTATTTTTTGAAAGACATCTTTGAAGCTATGAAATACTAGTGAAGATTAAATGCAAAAATAACGTTCCTTCTCCTTTTGGTATTGTTTTATTAATGAGGTCTCAAGAACTGCAAAAATAAAACTCATCAAGAGAGATTCAGTTTCCTCACTCATTCTATGCAGAAAGTGCAAATCAGAATTTCCAGCATTTTTTTTTTTCCAAATAGCTGACAGGGGTTTGAATAGCATCATTGCCAACAAGAACTTAGAACTCTCCTGCACAGATATTTACTTCTGCTACGCTGAACAACAGACTTGTAAATCACAATATTCTGATAAGCTTCTTCTCAGGCCAGCATGGCCAGAAGATACATGCTGGAAGGATAGGAGTTGACCACATAGGTACGAGCTGTCAAAGCTCGGACATGGGGAAGCCAAATACCAACACACACAAAAGAGCAAGGTCTGGCACAGGCAGATGGGCCCAAGTTAATCCTGGGTGACTTCAGGAGTCCGGTCGAGGTCCCTCAGGAAGGTCAGTAAGAGCCCACAGGCAGGGAGAGAGATTGGCTGAACTGCTCTAAGAAGGTGCCCAAGTCAGCTTCTGGAGGTGCCACTGTCTTTCCACAAGTTACTGAGGGGCATGAGAGTCCTAAATTCACATGCCATGAATCTGGTCCTAGTGAAAGCTCAAAGCCAGGTTAACCTCCTCGCTTTCAATATCAATGATGTTCCAAACAGTCCCTTTCCTCATTTTCTGTGTCAACAAGACAGACATCTGACCTGAGAAAGTTCCCAGCTTTCTCCGTTCATGTTTTACTGACATCACAACAGCAACAAATAATGAGTGCTGAACTGAAAGACCTCTTAGGGATTTACAGATTCCATTTAACAGTCACTTTTAACTGTTAAATGGCTAATGGGTTAATTCCCTCTTTGGCACAAAGCCTTTACTCAGAGAGCATGTGAGACTTTGCAAGCTGTTTTCGACAAAAACATATGGGAAATAGTAAATTTGTCCAGATTATGTTTAAAATAGGATATTCTCTTGGAGTAATATTTTAGATAGTCCACTGAGAAAGCAAAAATCAATCATGACAGGTTTTAATGTTCTGCTTTGGACAGCAGCTGAACAAATATCATAATGATTCTTCCTACTTAATCATCCTGCTACCTTCCCAACCACTGAATCCCTGCAGTCCTCCATTACTGAAATGCAGAGCTGAGATACTGATTAAAGTCCCAGATACTTGATAACAGGGACAGTAATCAATACCTCTTCTTTAATCTGTCTGTGGAGGACGTTTTGTCCCTTTGCTTTTGGATACAGACTCTGCTACTGTGATCCACAGCTTTAATATTGCCTCTAGATTGGATTAGTGCGGAGCACTCTTCTTTAGTTCTTCCTTATCTTCTCCTTAATACATGGCATTACTGTGTCACAGCTGTTCCCTATTTGCTGAGTTTGAGAGCACTGGTTTAAAAATCTAAAGCTCTAAACAGTTTTGGATCATGCTGCCCAAGAGAGACTTCTGCAGCCATCCCAGAGCGCTGAAGGGAGAGACCAGAGCTGCAACCCTCGTCTGTGGAGTTCGTGTACGTGAGCTGCTGCCACTCGACCTGCCCAATTGCTCTAGGTTTTTCGAGGGTTTTTATTTTATTTGTTTGTTTATTTAAGAGCCATGAGTTGCAAGTGGACTTCCTTTTGGGCAACTACAATAGGTTTTGGCCTGAGTTTTGCAAATAAAACCACACACATGCTTAGCTTTAAAAATAGGAGCCATCCCCCTGAAGCTTAACAACAGATAGGTGTGGACACACTTCAGCCAAGTCCTACAATTTACTTTCCAGATGTTTAGTTTATAAATATATTCTTCTGCATTTGCACTCTGTAAAGCAAAACAGTTCCCTTTTAAAAATCTGGTTTGTGTACCTTTTTAAAAGAATACTTACAGTAATATCACGATGTGACTACAGCTAAATATATCTTCTACATTGCAGCTTTTACTGCATTATAAGGCAGACAATTTTAAAACAACATCAATAATTTAGAAACTCAGCTACATGCAGCAGCCTAATTGGATTATCTCTACTTGGCAATTTTTTCAGTAAGATATTAGCTTTACTTTTACAGGAATGCATTGATGGTGATCTTGCAGTAAACCCATGTAATACAATCAATAGACACAAAACTATGTGCGATTATAAAACATTTTTCAGCAAGTACTTTTCTTCTTCCTGCCACTTTGGTAGAAGGAGTATGCTGTTCAAAATTAAGCTAACATGGCAAATAAGGTTTTGACACAAAATCTCTCTGGAGATTGCGATTCAGAGAGTTTTCCCAAGTTCCTCTGACAAACTCAGTTCAACCAGTCAGAGTATTTTAAAGGCCACGTTGTCTATACTGTAATATGAAAGAAAATCAAATGGAACACCAGATACTGGCCCCCCAACTTAAAACCAAGCCTAGCTGGCACAAGACAGTTGCCCTTTCTCAGTCCCCAGCAATGGGCAGATACGAGGCTGAGATGGTTACTTGTGTGTGCTAACACCAACGCACGGTTCTCTCATCGCTCCGGGCCTTTTCATCCGATACAAACCGGCATCGTGAGGAAACCACCACCACCACCGGCAGCATCACTGGGCAAGCACCCAGTGTCTGCCTGGTTAAATTCTTCTTCCAATGGAAGGTGACCCACTCCAAAGTCCCTGTACGTTCCTCAATTCAGAAATGAAAACTGTCAGGTCCCATGATTATCCCACCGGGGCCTGACAGGCTTTGCTTTGTCTAAAGAGATTCTCTCCAGACTCAGGACTACTCCCTGTTCGCACGGGCCTCAAGCCAAATTCATTTGCCAAATCAGGGGCATGAAGCTGTGTCTTTCTGGGGGCTGACATTCTCTTCAGCACAGCCAAGGGAAATGTGGAAAGTCCCTTCGCCGTTCGAATCCGGAAGGGATTATTTGGGCCAAAGATGTTAATTAGAACTGACAGCGCAGGCATCCTGCTGATGGCAGCCATTTTACCAACGTGGCGTTATCCCCAGCGACGCTGGCAGGAAGGAGTATCTGCCAAATGACCCACATTTGTAGGTAGGACCTACTGACCTGAGGGAGACTGCTCAAGTCCAGCACTGAGTCAAGTGACTTCAGCAGAGCCGTTATGGAGCAAGAGATTTCAACAAATGTGCTGACCGGTGCATGCTCCTGTAGCTCCTGCTCTCCCCGAAACAGATGCAAGAAATCAATAAATACCTCCTGCTGCACTGAGTCCGCACGGCAGGTGGGAGCCCGGCTCCCAGAGCCCACGCGTTTCACCTAGGACCCTGGCCATGGAGGCAGCTGGGGCTGAAGGCAGTTTTTACTGAAGTCTGTCTTCTCACACGAGAGACAATGCATGTACGAGGACCGCGCAAGGTGTGAAGACAGATCGCACAAGCTGTCCCTCTCAAGCTCACGGTCATGTGACAACAACATCTCATTTGTAATAATCTTGTTGACTTTTTATTGTACAGATACTCCTTAGCTCTCTATTAGTTACACAGCACGCTCTATAGCAAATATAGAAATCAGGTATTTTCCACTTGTTTTTATTTAAAGTAGCAATGAAAGGGAAACATCACCTCAGCAGCAAACACTCTGCAGACCTCTAATGGTTCACAGATGAACGAGTAGAGAGCCATTAATCTACAGACTAAGTATGAATTCTGGGTAATGGCAAGAAGACATGAGTAGAAGTTTCCACTACAGAGTATTTGCAGACCCGAGCTTGAGACTTCAACTTCTGAGACTGTGATGAAATGAAAGGCTAGAGTTTATACGACAAGAAAAAAGCCTGGTTTTGACAGACGCACAGCCAGCACACAAGGATATGTCTTAACAGCCAACTGCTACCTTACAAAATGCCCTAAGGTGCACACACTATATGCAGTATATGCTATTTTAAATGTCTAGTAATGTATTCTGCAGTATCCTCTCTGACTTCCTTTCTCAAGGTTAAGGGCGCACATGGAAGCCAATACATAAGCAGTGTTACCAGAAACGCATAAATAGCCACTGGCAGAGAAAGTGGATTTCTTCTTAACCCGCTTCCATCTTTTTTTTTTTTTTTAAACAATTAACCTATTTTTAGGGACATGGTACACTTTGAAAGGTTGCACCACAACACTGTTTTCATGCACAAAAGCTAACAGAGAACCATGTACCCAAGAGCTATATGTTACTGCTATGTCTGCTATCTTGCATCAAACTCTAATGGCCCTTTAGAAATTTTAAGATATTTCTTGGATAGATACAGCAGCAGTTAATTATCAAAAATGACACTCACATCTACAGTGTAGATTAATACGCCCCAAGACATTTTTGAAGACTGGAAATGAATTCATATTCAAAACGACAAACTCTATTATGACTAGCAGAATAGATATTTGTAATTAAGCTGTTTACAGAGCAATTACAGAAATGTAAAAAAAATACTCTTGTTTTAAAAGTGAAATGAAGGTAAAACTGTCTTTAAAAATATCCAAGTAGTGATAACACTAAAGTTCCCAACCATCATGACGATAAGAAGCAATCAGCACACAGGTGGAATATTTTTATCAAATTGTGCTTCTAAGTTTTCAGTCCCCTACTGCACTGTTTTCAGTCTCACCTCCATGTGGAAAATGTCAATAACATGTCAAGCGTGAAAGCCTACCATCCAAATAGGTATGTCCTCATAAGCCTATTAGACGTGTTTTTCTATAAGCATTTGACTTGGTATATCTTTTTATATAAAAATACAGCATACAGCTATTATGTAGGGAATAAGATCATGTACATCTAAAGAAATTACCCTCAATATTTGCTTTTCCATTAAAGAAGAATTCATTCCATGAACAGAAGTGAATACTGCAAAACCTCTCACTGATACTGTCGTCTGGGGGAGTCAGAGGAATTCAATCCCAATGCCATAAAGATTCACACTTGTAATTCTAAGACACACTGGAGAAAATGTTCTGTATTATAAAGGACATGATCTTCCCCACACTAAGTCCATATTAAAATTGAATGTCTAAATTTCAGTGAGAGGAAACATTAAGCCCAAAGATATGCATGGTTTGCTGCATGTTTAATGGCCTGAAATCATCTGTCCTCAAGTATAGAGAAAAAAAACAAACCAAAACCAAACGCCATCCTTTTAGCCTATCCTTTTTATACTGGAACTCCTCTTCTCAAAAGAAAGGCATGAAAGAAAGAAAAATGGAACAATAGAAGACAGGAACAATGATCATGGCGAGGATGGAAAAGAGTATCAAATACTCCCCACATCCCTTTGGACAAAAACAAATGAAACTAGACAAACTGTGTAACATACTTCCTTATCTTGTTATTGAGACAATGGTTATGAAATCCTTAAAATTAGCATAAACAGGTGTTTCTCCCCATTATATTGCTACTTAGTTCTGAAAGCAGGAATACTTGCACACTTGCATTTGCAAAATATCAAAAAGCAGTAATGGTTCCATTATATCCCAGATCAAATTTTCTTTTTTTTTTGGTCTCCCCAGAATTTTACCCGTGGTTGTAATTTATTAGTGCCTGTAAACTGAGCTGGAGCCCCTGCATCAGCCCAAGAGGACAAATGTATTAACAGCACAGAAGAAAGCATCGCGCTCAGCACTGCAGCGGTCCCCTGCGACCGAGGTAGCCAAGGCAGAAACGGCAGAAAGACTTGACACCCCTTTGATGCTTTGCTCCTCTTGGTGGCCTTCATACACAAGGGAATAAGACACCCATCATAGTCCTACGTTTATATGTTTATGTACATCACAAAGTCTTTGGGAGTCCAAGATACTCAAATTTCACTTTTCAACTACTCTAAAAATTCATTCTAACGATCAGTCACACGTGGCACACTAAGAAAATCCTTCTACAAACCTTCTGCAATGGCTTTGGATACAAATCTCCAAGAAGAGGGGCCTGTAAAATATCCTAGAGGACTATTGTTTTGGAAGAGAACTAAATATGCGAAAGATGTCAAAGTTTGATTCTAATATGACAAAACTCAGGGCAGAAATGCTGTGGAGCACCTCAGAAATCAGGTGAAAATTAGAAAGAGGTGGCAGCATCTTTTATTTTTCCCTTCCAGTTCAGTATTTTTCAAAAACTAGTAAATAAGTCCCCAGATGCACTAATGGCTGCCATCCAGGAAATGCATCTGCTGTGTTTATGAGATCTGCAGTTCATAAATAATTGCCAAATATAGAATTATTCACTTCAGTACCATCAGAGGCTGTTTTATAAGAAAAGAGAATATACCAGAATTGCACTTACGAGGTGGATCAATCAGTTTGATTTAGAATTCACATGTGTGTGTGTGCTAAAGGTTAGCTTTTGTGGAAAAGGACCATTTACAATCTTTGCGTTAACTATCTCAGTGGCAATTGATGTTTTCTGAGCCAAACGTAGTGCCACTGGCCCTCTTGCCATCAGCATCCCCGTGTAGGTGTACCTGTGTGGGTACACCTTAGTCCTTCATTCTGTCAATTTTTTACATGATTGTGCCGTATAACACAGGAGTTGTTTCCAGGCTGTGCGTGCCAAATACCACATGGAGCCTTTTGTGGCTCCAGACAGAAGGTTAAGGCTCCAGTAGCCTACAACGACCATGCACTAAGGTTAGCACAAAAAAACCCCACCAATTTCCATAGGGACTGAATCATATCTCAACTGATCCGGGAACACACTGGTAATGTAAAGGTACAGCTGCCTGTATGTGGCTCACACATTTAAGTAAGAAAGAAATTTTCCCAGTTACGATCAACTTCTCTACATATTGGAAAGATAATTCAGGCCAGAGCAGGAGGGAAAAATGTACTGAAGGTATATATGAAAAAGAATGACTACTAAGATAAAATTATCTAAATGGTTCATAATTGAGTACTTTGTCACCGATTTCTACTTCCAAACTGAGTTCATATCAATACTCGCAGTAAGTTTGCCATTTGCAGGATGGGTAGTCTTCTGCAAATAAACCTATGCTATCTTTACCTTCGATTCCAGCTGGTTAGACCTGAATAAACTCTGCAGTGAAGACCAGTTCATCTCTTTAGATGGTGCTGTGCTCCCCTAGCATGGTTCTCCACATTAACTCCACCACTGGTCTTAGGAACACAAGAGCCTGCCAAGATAAAAAGCCACACAGATATACTCACAGTCTACAATGCAGCCAGAAAGCTTGAGTAAAGGCTTTATATGGATACATTCAAGTTCCGGGCATAGGCGCGATTCTAGGATAGGAGCACAAAAACTGTGCAAATGCAGTCCTCATACTTTTTTTTACTGAAGGCATGGCTAGGAAAGGAGTTGCCACAAATTCCCACAGACGCCTTCGCAGAGCATTTCCAAATGTCTTTGGCAGCCCAAACACCCACAACATGACATACATAAGAGCTTCCAGCTGTATCTGGCCTGTAAGCCACAAGTTTCTCATCCCTTGTCAGGTACTACAAAAAAATAAACCTCCTAAGCTTCCAGGCACCAAGATAGAGAAAAACATTTAAACTGAGAGGCCAACAGGGGTCAGCCCTCCCTTAGCATGGAGGAAAAGATCAATGCAGTAACACAGTGCTTCTATCTCCACAGCCTGTAGCGCAACACAGTCAAAAGCCACATTTGGAAAATACGCCAGGCTTCAATAATTAATGTTATAAAGCAACTCCAGTCATGAAAAAGCAATGAAACATTTGGCAGCAGGAGTCTTCCAAAGGAGGCTTCTCAGCTCTCTGACATTAGACCAAATTCAACCAGTTCTGCAATTTTGTACCTGAAAGAAGCATGGAAGAGAACTGGTGGACACAGTTCCCTTCTCATGTGCCCACATGCGTTCAGAAATAAAGCTAAGTTCCTTGTTTGTGTATCACATCTAGTGGCTTCAGCACTGCCTGGACACGGCAGCTGCACTACCTGCAGTTCCCTCAGGGATGACCTTTGGTGGGAAGTATTGAAGTTTCACCTTCAACAGTTGTGAACCTTACTTGTGGTGTGTTTGTCTACAAGACAGCATTTTTTTACATAAAAGGGCTATTTCTTGAAAAAAACAAAAGCAAGAAAATCCATATTTGAGAAAGTCTCTAGGTAGTTAATGGGTATGTCAGTCATCCTCACCATGAAAATCATGAATGCTGCATGGACACTCCATGTCAAGGACTATATGCAGGCCACAAAAGCACAAAAGAGAAGCTCAGCCACTAAACCTGAGACCAGCTGAATATACAAATAGTGAAGAAGTGGCTGTGCTTGGCTTGGCTGTCTCTACTGCTGTGCTAATTTCAATGATGAAATGGAGCAAGTGCTTCAGATACAGCAGTGTGCCTCGAATAGGCACGCACAGCTCCAACTGACTGCGGCAAGAGCTGCACGGGCACGCTGGAGAGGAGAAAGGAGCCCTTTGTGTCCTATCAAACACTGGAGCATCCACCAGATGATCTACTTTTTAGTCACACTTTATCTCATGATCAGCTGGGCTCGAATACTGAACACATTGTCAATTGTTTAATGACGGAAAAATAAAGCTGCAGGCTGCTGTTGATGTTTACTAAGGTGTTGATGAACCATTCATTTTATTAGGGCAGAATGCACTGCAGAAGAAATGCTAGAAAATGTAGTCAAATGTTGAAAAATATTTAATACTGGTTTTGTGTCACTGTGGCTGTGTCTTTTCATTGGTACTTTGTGATAAATGTACACTATACCCAGTAACTTAAGTGCTTGTACACATATGTACATATAAATTCATAAATTGTAATGTATGTTTGTGTATAAAAAACCATACATGTTTTTAAAAAACTCCTTAAAAGGAGTATAAATGTTATGGTTTGCCTCAGACTTCCTGTGCTTACCCAAACATTGTGAACTTAACATTGCAGGTATATTCCATATACTACAATAACATTAAACAGAAAGGTGAAACTTAACCCTGTAAAGAGAAGTTCTACTAATTCAGTTGGGAAAAAAACATCCCACAAAAACCAGAACAACAAACAGTCACCATACTGATGATGTGCCGAATTCCACAACAGTTGTGCAGCCAAAATGGTCTCCCAAGATCCGCTATTTATTCCTACCTTCTGCTCAGTCTCCTGAGAAGCCACAGGCAACAAATAACACATCTCCCAAACAAGGACTTCAGTGCAACGTCACAATTTCAAACTTTCCACTTTCCTTCTAAAACGAATCAATTAACAAAGAAACCAAAGCAAACCCAGAAATATTCTCTTGTCAAATTATTGAGAATACCCCTGCCAGACCAAAAGCAGGGCAGAAAGGCTTCCAGATTAATTTCTATCACTTTCGTTTTCAGTTTCCATAGTCTCTAGGAGTTTATATTTGTTAACCCACAAAAATGTGTCTGATTTTACTGCTTCACTATATATACACTCAAAAGTTTCCATTAGAAGGTTGCTTCCTTATGATACTGCAAGAAAACACAGCCTACACAATTTTCTTCTTTGAAGAACCCACGAATCACTAGTTCCTTTGGAATAATGGTAATGTTCAGTATCAAAAGAAGATGCAAATGGAATGAAATGTATTGATTCTTTTTCACACAGAAAGCAGTCTCTGCAAGCAACTAATATACTCTCTAGATAAGTAAAATGAAGTTATGTGGTTGCAAAGAAATCACACATTGCAATTGATTCAAATCAATGACAAGAAATCTTTGGCTATTTGGATTCTTCTTTGTCATGTATATGCTTGCTGGTAGGATTAAATGGAAAGCTCTTAACTGTTTCTTTGTGAAATATTAAATGGAATAAACCTCCTTGCTACAGTGTGTTTCTCTGAGGTTTTATACATAGTGGAACCATTTGCATCTGAGAGACTAAGCATTCATAGAGCTGAATCTTCTAACAGAGCTGAGTCTTCTTTTCAAGCAAACAGCTAAATAACCGCATAAAGCACAACATAAAAGGAAATCAAGTCTAAACTCTCCTATCCTTTAATAAAAATGACCTGAGGTAGGGGTGGCATTTTTATTTCACTGCTAATGGCTTTTTGTTTTCTTGTATCATAGTTAAGAAACCTCATTCCCTCCTTCTGAATATATTTTCAGACACATTCCAACCTCTGCTTATGTTAAAACATCATTAAAAGAAAATAGCATTAGTCTAACTGTCAATTTGCCACAGCACAGCATTTTCTGGCACTTGGCAAGTCATTCCTAGAGAAGTTGTTCAACATATGGCCAAATGTTACACAGAAAATAAACCAACATATGTTCAGCATGATGGAGGAGAGGAGGAGGAAAGTGGAAAGTATTGGTAAAAGTCAGTCTCCAGTAGCATTCATTTTGTTTCCCATCAAGGTCCAAATCCAAAGTTTCTACACCTATTTCTTCAGCCCTATTGCATTTATCTGTATTGCTGGGAGAACTCTAGAGAGTCTGTAGCTTTCTCCTGAACGTAAACCTTCTGATTAGTAAGCATTCATAACACTGTCAACACCCCATCACACCTGCCGTTGCTTCCTCCCCGGCACATCATTTGTACCTTTGCAAATGGTTTGCTACTGATGCTGCAACTCATGCTTCATGTGTAGCCAAAGAATACCACTGTAAAAGCTTCATCAACCAGTTTGGGAGGTTTTTTTCAGTTTCTCCTTATGAGAAAATTAAAATATGTTTTAAAAGTTTAATGTTAACTTTAATGTTAAAGCTCAGAGATGTAACAGCAACATGCCTTCAAGGGCCAGTTTTTCAAAACTCATACTGTTTTGCTTTTTCACAGTCACTTCTGGGACCAAAATTGCAATCAAGTTTGTGGAAGCAAAGACAACTGGGCTTTAAACTTCTGACACTGCATAATCCACTACAGCACAGAAACAAGAGAACATCAGTGAACCCTAAAGCGAAAAGTAAATCACTGCCAAACCATAAAGTTCTGGGAATTGGGCTCAGCAGTGTTTTCCTTCTGCTTCCTTATAATTGCAGAAAAAAATATGCCAGGTGACAGGCAGGGGACAAAAGGAGCTTTTCAAGCTGGATGTTTCCTACCAGCACAGGCAGCAGTATGAGTTTCTGATGGCAATGGGGAGTAAGCCGAGCCTGAATTGAGACTATGGTGGTTTCCCTCATACTCCTAGTCATGCTTCCTAATATGAAGCCACATTGATCACTCGCATGCAGTAACATTAGGAGAAAAATATGTTTTTTTCTTCCAGGATTTTATCTGTTACCATCAGTAAAGGAACTGAGAGCATGCCAGGCAAATATTGTCCTGTTAGTGGATGAAGTTATTGGGAAATAACTTGGGAAATAAATTGGTAAATTGAAGATCTTGCAGAGATAAGTTAGTAACAAAAAAACCAAACCCAAACCACAACACCTGTAGGCTAAACAACAGCACTGAGACTGTGTTTTGAAAATGTATTCTTTTTATCTTACACTTGTACAACTGGAACTGCAAAGAGCTACAATCTCTGATCTAGCTAAGTGCTAGAGGCTGGAAGATGGCTCTGCTTCTATTCAATGGAAAGAATCAAGCCATAAAAGTTCTGAGGGTGCATTTTAATCTTAAAATTACACTGCAAGCCAAAAAAGTCTCCGCCTGTCCCAGCCACCTCTGATTCCCACTGGGCCAGTACTGCTGCACCCCCAAACCACTGGTGTCTCTCCAAAGATGCAATGAACATCTGCAATACTAATACACAAATGCTGGAGGTGGTGAGACGGAGGAAAAAGAGGAGTTAAACACCGCAGCTTTCCGAGACAAATGGCTAAATGCGTCTAAACAGTCTGTAGTTCAGGAAATATGGGGCCACACTCTAAGATCACACTGAGACTACAACTAAGTCTCTGACTTCTTTTACTCCATCTTAATATCCTGTTGCTTCTCCAGGGTCATCAGCATGTTGTAGCTCACCGTATGGTTACAGATATTCTCTGAAAGCCAGAAGCGGGATGAACTGCTTTGTTGTAAATGAATCTATATTCTCATTTTTTAGCACAGAGTATTCAGTTCAATAATGCCACCAGTTATTAAGCAATTGCATTACTGGCTGAGAAACTAATGTTGCAAGTTTCCTTCAGCTGTACTGATCAATGCTTTCTTGGTTTGCTGTCCAGACATATAATCTCTATCTGGAAGGGCTTCTTACAAAAAGTAAATCACATCAAGCCATGATTTTTATTAATTTTATCCTGGAAAAAAATACTACATGTCCTCTGCAAGCATTTTACCTCAACTACTGACTATGCTGTTCATCCCTCAGAGTTCAATATTTGCATCTGAAGGAAGATAGTACTTCAGCAGATTCAGGAGATTTAGTTCAGTTGTAAAACTTCGCATGTTAGTTTGGCCAGCAGAAGTCAAAAAGCATATTCCCAACCTCATGTAGAACTGGATCAAGGACATCAGCTTGGAACAGTCTAGGGTGTCTGTGGTGAACAATGAAAAGCCCTGAAGAGAGAGTTTTAGATCCTGGAAGCAGAACATATGCATTAGGACAACAGTGTCCCAATTATAGCAATACAGGGCTATGGGAAAGCTGCTAGAAGTAGTGTAAGGAGCAGTGGTCTGATAAAACCATATTCTTTCTAGACCTGTCTTATGGAAAGCCAGCAGAAGGATCTCTGCCCAGCAATCAGTGTGTAATAAACATTTCTACAGGAGAGGGAATCTACCTCTATGAAGATTTCCATTCTAATGCCATTGAAACAGCAGCTCACAATTCCCTGCAGAGTTGGATTCATGGCTTTGCTTACAGACTCCAGTCACCAGTTAAAATAAGCCTTCCATCCTTGAATGATTTACTACTTTCAAACTCCCTGACACTGTGAGACAGAAGAAAGAAAACCTCACGGTGTCATACCAAAGGTAACAAATCCTTTCTAATAGCAGGCTGTCACATCTACAACTCCCATTAGAAACTCCAGCTCTGCTCAAGGCAGGGCAGCCAACAGGAGCCAAGTGGCTTTAAACCTGAACAGGCGGGAGGGAGTATTCCAGACCTAGGGAACTGCTCTCCTCCTCAGGGCTCAGTCCATGGAAAGCTGAAGCCACAAAGAAGGGCAAAGCCTGCTGACCTCTGTACACATGCTCTCGCACTCCCCTGCACCTTCACTCAAAACCCGTTAGATTCTCTCCCACCCACCTGAACACGGTGAACTGAACACCACCAGCTCTCTGCAGCACCACGACCTGCAGCCGGGCTGCTGAGGTCTTCCCTTTGTGATGTCACGCCAGGGCTTGTGTTCCATGACCTTCGAACAGGAACATGATGCCCCAGGGGTGCTGTGGCCCATTTACATTCATTGCTAGTCAAATCCCCTGCATGTACAGTCCTATAACTGCTGAATGCCTATACAAGGTGCAGATAGATTTCTCACGTTTTCCTTGCAAGGAGAAGAGAGGCCAAAGCCTTTAGAATCTAAAAATTTAAAAAAATAAAGACAAGCATAGTTTCATAATTTGTATCTCAAGCTATCATTACTACGGTTAAATCATGGCTTTAAATGGAACATACAAAGAGCAAAAGACATTTGGTAATTGAACAAGTCCTACCAGAAAATCTGTGGATTTATCTGTCAAGCTCTTATTTCTTCCCATTTGTACCTGGGCACTACTCGAAGTAGTTAGCAATGCAAGATATGAACACATGACAATCTGATAATGATCCTACAGTCAGAATTATTATACCAACATCTAATGTCATGAACATGAATAACCTTGGAATTCTGAGCATTTTGCTAAAAACCCTCCAAACCAATTATTTATTATTTAACAGTTAGGGTGCAAGTCCCTACCAGTGTAGAATGCTACTGGCAGAGAATACTTGATAAGCATGCTAGGAATATTAAAAGTAGTATTTAAACATATCTTTGTGTAATTCAAACAAACCATTTCTCCACTTACAGCGCTGTAGCTGATTAAGTTGATCCTACTTTAAGAACGACTTTTTATCATTTCAAATCAAATTCTTCATAGTGGTCAATCTGTTCTCTATTGCTTAAGCATCTCTCAAGTACAGAGATTGAGAAGCACAAATACACACAACGACTACACATGTAAAACTCTACCTTTCCTTATGTAATGGAAATCCTGCATGCTTGCTTTCTGCAAATGAAATTTCCTAGTTTCAAATGCATTGCCCTTGAGGGTATCAAGTAATGTGATAAAATAATGAAAGGCTTCTGCTGTTACAATGAAGGTCAGGGGGACCATTTCTTTTGTCTCACTTTTCAGGATGATCAGAGCATTGAGGTAATAAGAGGGAAGCTCGTGCTTTTATGTGATGCAAAATCACCAAGCTGTATGTCCAGTCATTGCCTGGTGCTGCACTGCAGCTTCTGAAAAAAATCCTCGCCTGTCCCCAATGACACTAGGAGAGCTCAGGGCCTGCTTCTATTTTAAAATGACAGAAGCACTTTCCCTTTAAGGTTGAAAATATTCTTGATCACAGTATCTGACATTATTGTTTTGAAAGAATCATCATAATTTATAATGGCATTCATTTATTAAACACATACATGTGGAAGCTAAATAAAATTACAGGAAAAAAGTGTAAATAGTATGCATGGAGCCCACTGTGAATACAGATGGAATTTCTACGGTTCACCTGACGCTTGTCTGATTTAATGAAGACAGTAAATTGCACAGCACAGTAACTGCATTACGCCCTGCGTACACCACCGTGCAGCCACAGCTACTGGGGACAGATACTCCCTTTATTTCAGCTTTACAATATTCTCTCCAATTTAATCACCACATGGGATATTGGAGAAGAGTCTCTAGGACATGGGAGAAAGTCTAAAAATGTAAGCAAAAGAGCTAAACAGGTAAGAGGAAAATTACCAGGAAAAATTCTTAGTTTCCTCACCCGTACCTTCCTCACACATAGAAGTTGAAGAATAGATTAATTCCTTGTCTGGTTGCCATGAAAACTAAAAGATGGAGCCATACCTCAGAGGAAATGATGTTATACTCACACAATGAATAAGAAATGAGAGCTGCATGGTCCTACCTCAGCAACACAAAGCTGAGTCAAAAGAGAATCTTTCTGAAACCCAGGCATGTGTGGATTCTAATCAGCTCTGTTTATAACGTATGATCATAGTTAATTGTTCATTAATTCCACCATGTCATTTGTTCAGAGATTATACCCTCCACATAATGAATGTTTTGGGGTACTCTCCAGCAGAGGAAATTAAAATAGATAATAGCCGTGATTTTATATAGACTTCTTAGCAACCTTAGGTTTGAATCCCTTGGCCTAAACCAATTTTTAAAAGGTTTTAAGACATCAAAAAAATTGCCTATTCTCTTGAAAAAGTAAACGCACACGTGTAAATCAACATGCCCATAGAACGGATGAATTTCGTTCTAGCCCTGGGCTCCATCTTGCCAGCCACTTCCATGCAAAGCCTTCCCTGCAGGGAATGGGATGGGAAGGTGGAGGGCCTCGAACCTCTGCATGTATATGCAGGCAGCCCAGATTTTATGTACTGGCAATTAGTGTTAAGAAAATTGCAAACGCTAAAAGAATAGTCACCCAGAGAGCACGCAGCACGAAATGCCTGTATTGATGATAATGGACGTGTTCACGTTTCACTCCTGGATTTAGGAAAACACTTTAATAAATTAACCTACTCCAGTTTACAGGATGAGACATGCTTGTGCAACGTCACAAAGAACAAGCTCATCTGAATAACACCGATACTTAACTATTTTACTGCTTATTTGAGTCTCCAGAAGCACAAATGTGTCAAGAATGACAGTACATGATTAACTTGGGCTTGTATTTCATATCACTTGCAGTCTTAGCGTAAGTTGATCTTTAATAGTTTTCATAAGACTGAATTTGCTATGGAGTCATGATGTACGCGGAGGGCTGTCACAAAGAGAGCAGTGTTAGTGATTGACATGGCTCCCTTTGCCCACAGCAGTGAAAAAAAACATCTGGAAAAAAACCCCAACAGATTACACAGAAATTATTTTAAGAATCCCTTGCTGAATATAAATGGCACATTGTAAAAAGAATTTGCTACTTCCGAAAACACTTGCAACAAAAATTCAAAATAATAATAATAATAATAATAATAGTAATAAATAAATTATCTTTTGCTTCAACATGCCTAAGCAAGGCTTTCCAGTGACTGATTTTTTTCCTTTTCAAAATTTAAATCAGCATTTTATGAGTTGTTTCGTTTAGTTTTGGGGTTTTTTTTGTCTTCAGAATGAGTTCATTTTGTTACTGACTTAAATACTTCAGTGAGGTTAAATCAAATTTGTGACTTTAAGCATATTAAACTTTGTATTTTTCAAATTAAGAAGCTCTTATCTAAAAAAGCTGACCTGAATGAGTTGCTCTGGTGATTATGTTCCAAATTTACATTTATTTGTGACATACAAGTAACTGTCCAAAAGAGAATTTATATACTTACATGTTACATATTGAATTAATACCTCTGTAAGACCAGACATAGGAGTTAATTAGCTGCTTAATAAGCATGATTAAATCAATAATTTGAGTGTAATTATCAGCTACGGCTTAGTGCTAGGTGGCCTTCCTTTCCATATTTAATGGATTTATTGTTCTCATTGTCAAGATTTTCTCACTGTCAGCGTTTGACCATTATTTACTCTTGCATAAATATGGCTAACAGGGTGGTTTGTTGTTTTTTTTTTTAAAAAAAGCACCTGTGAAAAAAATGTCTTTGAAATGCCAAATTCTGGAGTTGGTGGAAATCCCCAATACGTCAGTCTACTGTTCAGGCTAAATGACATCATCTCCAGCTCGCAAGAGGTCATACCCAAGTGTGTGTGTTTTTGAGAGCTGGGATAACAGCTTTTCAGGAGGGACCTTTTCTTCTAAAAACTCTCTTCTGGTGAGGGGTAAGCCCCATGGCCCCCGTTCAACATATTACTTAAGACTGGACTCAGCTTTAAGCACACAGTGCTCTCTCTTGTACCCAGCTGAATTACAAATAGGCTTAAGTGCATGCGTAAGTACTTTGCTGGACTAGTGCCAAAATATTTGGCAATTTTGACTAACCAGAACCGTGACAATGACACAAAGATATCATGCAGTTTGCTTAGTCATTTGTGAGCTCTGAGAAACAACGTCACACCTTTTCCTTGTCTGCTTTCCTGGATGACAACAGAAGTAAAATTTAAAGATTTCAAAACCAGACGCTTTCCAAAGTTTTTCTTTCCTGTCAGCTCAACACATAAAGCTGATCAGCCTATCCAGCTGCAAAATACTTTCTGGTCTGAAAACCGCAATCTGTGACCAGCACATGCCATCATTTTCCCCTGTGCATCTCAACTGCAACAGCTAATACACGTTTTGCAACTGGAAGTTTTTAAAATCAAAGCAAAGAGAAACTTTCCTTGATCTAATGCAAAGGAACTTAGTTCTCTGAAGGGAAATATTTATTTCTTTCCCCCTTTCTGATCAGACAGGTGAGTCCTCCTTTTGCAGGCTATGCTAAAAGTGGTCCGACTCCCTCTCACATGCGCTCCCATTGAATTTCACAGCATCATTCAGGAAGGGCAACAATGCCAGGGCCCAGGGGTCAAATAATTTAAAAGTCATTCTGAGTACAACATAGCTAGACTTAAAAAACATACAGTATCTTTTTAAGTGAAGTCTTAATGTTTGTAATACGTTAGAAGAAAAATGTTTTCCAAGAAATCAGAGTAGGCTGAAGGACCAGCTTTCCTCTACTGTTTTCATGGCTCTGTTAGTGTGCAGCGCCAGGACAGCCATCAGCAGTCTCCCACAAAATAATTGCCTTTTTCTCACTACAGAAGGAAATCTGAAATCCAGCATCATTATCACTGCTCTGCCATTAAACATTCTGGTCATGACATCTGCAAAACGTGAGTGTTGTCGTTCTGAGGCTGGTTAATACACTCCCTCCAAGTTACCTCTGACC
>NW_009706268.1:124634-146433 GCF_000703405.1 Apaloderma vittatum | reverse complement strand
TCTGCCCTTTTCCTTTCTTGCCAACCCTCTTCCCCCTGAGCAGCCATTAACGTATGTTCATCAAAGAGCAGGATGTATTCAGATAAGGTTGCTACATATTAAACCTAAATTGTCCTCCTGGAATATTACCCTAAATCTGTGCAGTCCTGATCTGTAACTGCCAGATATTAAGAACTATAGACAACCTCATTTACTGAACCAACCGGCTCCCCATGAAATGAAAATGATTCCAGGCAGGCCTCATGTTAATGAGACTTTATATATTCAATTTGTGTCTGCATGAACAAAACTACACGAGAGGCAAAGGAGTGACTACTCATCTGAACAATAAATGCATAAAATAACTGATATTAGCAAAATCAACTGCTACTAGTTAACTTGCATGTTTCTAATAGAAAACAATAAAAATGCTATTTTGAATAACTAAAACAAGCCACAAGAAGACCCAATCTATCATGAAGTTCCAGTCAGAAGCTTCTAAAAGCTCTGGCACGGATTTTGTTGGGTAGCTTTGCAAGATGTTGCCTCACCTCCCACCTATTTATTTTTTTCTCTTTGTGTATTTTCTCAATCTTTCCTTAAGATATTGTTTAGTTTGAAAACAAAACCTTTAGAGGTTTTTAAAAGACTTTATTTTGCTTTTTGGGATATTACCTTTGCTCCCTTTTCAGGCAACTATTTCAGACAACTATTTTCTAAGAAACAGGCAGGCAGGCAGGCACAAAGAGCATGTCTTTTGAAAACTAGGACAGAGATTCTGACTTGTCAAGAAAATGTGAGAAAATTTTACTGAAAAAGAAAAAGAAACACACAGAAAGATACGAAGCTGAATTTTGGTTTCACTCCTAAACTTCAAAAATAATAAAACCCATATATTTTCATTAGCAGACTGCTATTTTAGGGAATAATTGCTATTTCGTGGGCGTAAATGAATTGCTCGACTTCATACTAGAAATATCTTAAAACTGACAAGCCCTGATTAATTTGTGGTTACCTCTTTGTATGTGGACCTTAACGAAGGACTAGGCTACCCACCCACCGTAAAAATTCACGCAACCAGGTAATGGATGAGAGATCATATCTTTTCAAGGACTTAATCAGATGCAATCTCTTGGATGTCCTCCAATCAATTAAATTTCTCACCCTGCTCTATAAAGTGAGGGGGGTTTTTTTTACCTTTTTTGCCTACTCCAGTGCCTGAATTTCTCCCCTCTAGCAAGCCAGGGGTGGGGAGGGTCACACAGACAACTGCAGTCGCACAGCAGCGATGCATGCAGCGAGCAGCAGCCCTACAGGCAGCGCTGGGTGTGCTCGCTGGCAGCACAGCTGATGCTCTCGGGGAAGAGAGCCAGCCCCTTACCATCCATCTTTCCAGCCATACACCACCACCACTCAGAGAGCCCGCAGGCACCGTCCTGAGAGGACCTCCCTGACCTCAGCAGGGTTTGGAGCCCAGTCCCCAGTAGAGACTGAATTTTTGCTGGCTTTGTCCTATTCTGCTCCCTCCCCTCCCAGGTTTTATCTACTGCCTTAGCCTGGGCAAACTATTGCACGTTCGTAGGGAGCTCCTCAGGGCGAGGGGTTCATCTCCCAGCAGCTAGTTACAGCCAAAACAACGCCAAACTTCTGGGTCGGCTGCCCCCATCACTCCTCCTCTATTTCCCTTTTAATGACTGCTCCCATTTCAACATCAAGGCCCTTTCTAATGCTTTCATTCCCTTCTTCTCATCTCCCTGCAAGCAGACTTGTTTTAAAAGTGCACCAGCTTTGTTTGCTCATTTGCATTTGGTAGTAAACAAGGAGAAAGGGGCAGCTTTGCTGTTGGGAACAAAAGGCTACAATTTTGAACAGCTTCCCTGCGGATCTTGTTTGGTCACAGCATCTCTTGGCTTTCCAACCCAAGGCAGATTGTGCATGTGGCCTTTCAAGCTGAATTTATTGCATATGTTCAGTGGTTCTTTTAATTTGGCCTATGACTTGACCACAACTCAGTGAGTTTAACTTCAGGAATAGCAGGCATGCAGGGCAACAAGAAGATACATACACAACATGATAAAATACATTTAGCCATGTTAAATTCAACTCATGCACTTCTAAAACCAGGATTTGGACAATTTTCTTGTATGTTGGATAGGCTAAAGAGAAACAATTCTGATGGAGCTTTATAAAATCTTTGTAAACAACATCATTTCTATCTGCAACTTAACTAGCATGATGGGTTATTCTAAATCAGCCTTTAGCCAATGCCTTGGTATACTGTATAAAAGAAAATTCATCTAAAACCCAGTAAATTGGGACAGGATTAGAATTGTTACTATGCACGCTTCCTCTCCACCAAAAGCTTTTAAAAAACCCATACATTCCTTTAAAAACCACACTTCTCATCCAGAAACATGGCAAGACACCAGCAAAAACATTTCCAAGAGCTGTGGACACAGCCAGTAGGTCACACACCAGGGCAGCACTGAGGTCATTAAAAAAACTGTAAATTCTGCACAGGCCTTATTTTGTACCAATGGTGCTTATGCAAGGCATGCAAAATGTATTCTGTATCAACAACAGAAGAATAGCCAGCGCTTGCCATTTGAAAAGAGATTCTTAAAACTCACAATATGGAGCTACTTTGCAGAGAGGAAAACCGGAGATTAAATAAACTGCTTGAGATCAAACTGGAACAGTCAGTGGGAGAACCTCCTGGCTTTTGTTTGTTGCTTGGATGACTTGGAAGTTTGCATACTTTTATCTTTCATGTGGGTAGTGTATGCTGAGTGTGCAAAACATTTATTAAGCCTTCGTGACGCATAACCAGACATTCTGATATTACAGAAAAGGTAGACAGGAAAATATCAGATAGGAACATCAAACAACATACACTTTCCCATAACTGTTAAAAAGCGTTGGCTGTTCCTCGGGCTGCCCTACTTAGAAACTTTGATTGTGCTCCCACTGTCATGAGAGATGTTTTCCTCTCAACATCTTTTTAATCTTTTCAGACTGGTAGAAAAACAGCAGTCCTTACTTATCAGAATTTTTGATATTTAACAGCTTCAAAGTGCTGGTGGTTTCAAATTAAATCAAGTGATAGGAAAAACTAGGACTGCAGATATCCATTGCATTCCCTGATTCTCCTTGAAGATGTTTTCTTTGCTTGCAAAAATGTAATAAAGGAAGCCTTCCCCACCCATTTCTCAGCAATTTTTCACTATGGAATGGTTTTAACTTTTTGGAGGCTCTTGCAAGAAAAAGGAAACTGTCCACAGCCACCCTCCAGAATATAGAGTCTGCTACTGTCTGGCCAAAAAAAAGGCCCCTTTTGAGAGCGGCTTCCTCAGCACAACAGGAAAATTCTGCATTTACTCACACGCAGATCGAGGCTCTTTAACTTGCTGCACCATGAGGTGCTTGGTACAGCTATCTCTCCTCCTGAGGGATCTGTCCCCTCAGGCATGGAGAACACTCGAGGCTTATTCGCCTGTGTTTTGAGGTCTAGTCAGCAGTCTATTTCTGAATAATATCCACATTAATTTTCCTACAGTTTGGGCATGAAAACATTAGCCTCAGCACCAGAGACGATCGCTAGATTCGTACAAATCCAAAAAGGGGCAGGAGAACAGGTTACAGACTCAGATCACTCAGACACTGATATTTCCTCACAGGCCAACAGCAAAATCGGTGAGATGGTTGCAAACACTAAACATTAAGCTAATGAGTGGGAAATGACTGTAATATCAGAGATACCATGGTAGGGTCAAGAAGGAGTGGCAATGGAATTATGGGATAAAGAAAAAAATCTGTGTGGGAGAAAATAAAATTATTCAACCTGTGAAGGCATCTCATCTACAGTTACGAATGCCTAATTTACAAGGTACTCTGATTATGACCCTGGGCATATGACTTGGAAGTTATACGCAGCTTGTTACAGTCAGTGGCTCAGTTCCACCTTTTCCTTCTATTGATGAAATGCCCTGTAAGCTTAGAAAGTGGAAGGAGTATCTATCCAGTGGATAATGCACAGCTCTGCTTTTCTACAAGTTCCCAGAAAACACTGGAGACCACTCCACACAGGTAAGTTTGGGGACAACATATACGACAGTTTAGCAAGCTGTAACAATCTTGCTTGACTGGTGGAAGTCAATGACAGAGTTATTCTATATCCTAATATTTAAAAGTAATCCCCCAGAAAATTAATCGGTGTGCTGAATGGAAAGCAAATTCCACAGTTGCATCTTCCACCAACACCAAACAGGGACAGTAAAAGAGTGGTTTATTAGAAGGTACAGACAGGATGGCATCACTGTGGTTTCTCATTTTAATACTGCCTTTAAGGAAAGCTCTTCAGAATATACAAACCACTGTGCTACAACTGAAAGGTAGGCATCAACAACTGCACTGACTTGTGAATTGTTCTGAGCTTTGTGAACTTAGAATGTGATGCAGAAATTGCTGGTGATGCAGTCATTTGAAGAATTCCAAAAGAAAAGTGGCAGGCATTTGAAAAAGACTACTTAACTTTTTGATGTGTTCTATCTAATCACTTGTTCTTTCAAATTGTCTTTTCATTAAAAAAATAAATAAATTTTCAATTCCTTTAAGAATCAGTGACGGCAGGGGAACAGAATCGCACTCTGAATTACATAAATGAAGAAACAAATTATTTGTACACACTCACATAGTGTACACTTCTGAAAACACCACTAACAACTTTGTGGAGAGCTTCTCCCTAAAGACACAGACTGGCCAACAGCACTGGCAATGCCTGAGCCTGGCTTGACTGAAGCTGCTGAACAGAAGCAAAGGAACGTGTTTCCTCCGAAACTAAACCCCTGCAGCATCACCCAACCTCTCCCAGTGTAGGTGCTCCCCGACACAGATGGAGACTGACTGCGGGAAGCAGGGACACTCTGAGGATGCCCGGTGTGGGGCTGCGGGTGTAGCGGTGCAAAGCACACAGCTGGGGAGTTGCAACCAAATCCCCGACCACCGCCTCCCCTCCTGCTCCTGCCCTGCACACCTACAAACTCACTCACACACACGTGCATTACACACATGGTTTGCCGTGTACAAATCCTTTACTTGTTGAGGGTATAATGTTTTTGTACTCAGGCTGAGCTCATGGGCAATCGGAGCACAAAGATGCCACGCAAGCTGTTGTTTACAGAAGAACCATCTCCACCTTGGCAGATCACATCACCCTTAGTGGAGAAGAGTATTTGAATTACACTCCATGGTTACTCCTCAGTACCAGTGAACTATGCGAGTACCTGAATTCGGATTGGTTGCTACTTGTTCGAAGTCTATCAGAGTTTAAGGATTTGCATAATCATGGTGCTTACTTTTAAAATATTATTATGCAAAAGCAGCCACTTCAGCAGCTCCAGGAAATCCTTTCACAGCACTCAGAATTCAGCAATTACCTGTCTCCTCCTCTGACTTCCCTCCCAACTCTTACTCTGGCAGAGCCTGCATCCTTAACTTAGTAACATCGCATTTCAGCAGGCAGAGGCCACGGGGTTAAGGACAGGCCTGTAACTCAGAGCTGAGCTGACAAGATTTCACAAAACCCCCCCCACAGTATACGCTTTTCTGCTTTGAAAAATACCTTTGATATTCTACAAAAATACAAACAATTGACATGTTATGTCTTCATCCCATCTATGTATATATACTTTAAAAGGTATTGCAAATCAATGTGGAATACATGAAGGTAGTTCAAGCTCATTTAGTGACAAGTGATTTTCCCTTGATACGCACCAAAGCAGAGCTGTTTAAGAATCTGCACAGAATCTACAAACCACAATTCTCTACAGGCCATCATGGACTGCTTTGCAGCGAGCAGGCAGTGATGTCCACTGACACTGAAATCAGTTATCAAAGTGATACCCACGTCTCTTCTTTCGCAGGGGAAGCAAGTGACAAGATCACTGTGGTTTTTTGCATTTAGCACCTTATTAATTTCATGGGTGAAGCACCAAACACACCTCGGAGCCTGCCTGGCTCCTGGTAGAGATGGGGTTTCCAGAAGCACCAAGTTTAATGCTGCTGATGGAGATTTGATTGAGGCAGCCTCCGCAAGTACTATGGTATAGGTCATGCTACACCCATGAAATAAATGCACACATAGTGTCTGCATAATTTGCATGATGGGGTAGTGGATACCTGTTAAGGTACAGAACATTGTTTTCTGCTTGTACTCATAAGCAATCGGTGTGTTAACAGAGGCCTTAGATACCACCACTTCTATCAAAAAATAACTACTTCTATAAAGTTCTGTTAATTCCAGTTGGATAAATACGGAGTAGGATATATTCTGCATAAAACACATCAGAAATATAAGTGAGCCCCCTCTGTTTTGTACTTGTCTCTTTAATTATGAATGGCTTTCAATGAAAAATCAGGAACATATTGAAATGAGCACTCAAACTGAGATTTAAACGTGATACATAAACCATGATGGCACAACATATAACACATTAGACTCTTCAGCTGCACAATAAGCTAAAATCCAAAGCTAAGAATAAAACATAGCTGAACAACCAAGAAGTTAGGTAAAATACATCATTCAAGTCATTAAAATAAACAATAAAAAATATTCTAAAATAATGCTCAGTTGAAGGTAACTATGCAGTACAGTATGTCTTGTACCTTTCTGCAAGTACAAAGGCAAAATAAAGTTTTAGTTCTGGTACATAATACTAAGGCATTAAACTGCTCGTGTGCATCTCAGAGCACTAACAATCTCATGTGGGGCAAAAATTCACGTTACTGAACAGTCGTAACTTTCTAAATAATAGAGAACTTCAGCTTATTGGCAAAATTACGATTTTTAAAAAATAAATACATCCCAGAGTGAATTTTCTTTTTCATTTGCAAAATAATCTTCCTATTTCAACTCGTTCTGTCCACATTAGTCTTGAATAAATACTAAGGGAACAACATCCAGTTGGATTTCCCTTTCAAGTGACCATACAGTGATTTCAAAAAAAATACAGATAAAAGCTGGCCTCTTCCATGGAGACTGGTTACGAGCCACCTCGTGGACCATTGATCAACAAAGAGGAGCTCCACACAAATACCATGCACAGACAACAGACATAGGAGAAAACCTTTTACAAATGTTACACAATCCCAAACATCCACCAGAGATTCCAGAGGCTGATTTGCAGAATGCTCAGAGCTCCTGAAGTTGCAGGGCTAGAGGATACTTGACACCTTTGAAAATGAGGACATTGCTTTAATTTGTCTCACACTGGGCTATCGTCTGAATGCACCCATCTTTTCCCATTTCATAGACAGGGTTATAGCCCAAGTTAGGTAACGGAAGTCAGGAACATGGGGCAGCTGTACGGTCTCAGCTGAGCTCTTTACCTGAAAGCCCCCCCATCCCAGTTTAACTGTCAGAGACATCATTTTGTAGAGTTTCTAAAAGGCTTAAGAGGTTTGTGACTTGACAGGCACACTGGCCCCACCAAACCCTTAAGGTTCAGTTCTCTGTGCCTTGACAACACACTCCTGCACTAGCCTGCTGCCTCAGTCCAAAAATCCCCTTTACCACTCTACCATTGGGCTAAATAGCTGCACAAATTACTGAACAGCAGCAAATACAGACCGTTATTGTTTGAACTTCTGTTCAAATCAATGTGAGAATACATCAGGCTTTTTATGAGAATGTATTTTTTAAATCCAACTTACAACTTCTTCTCTATTTCTTTCCTCTACCTACATCACATACACCATGAGCCTAGTTCTTATCCACTGTTTCAGTCAAACAATGTTTGACTGAGTCTCACACTAAATTTTAGCAGGTGTTCAGTCAGTTCCTCTAGTGGACAAATATTTAGACTCACAGTTACAAACATTTAGTGAATGGCCAAGGGGAACTGTATCAAAGTACACATGACTTAACCTGAAGTCACCAATTCAGGCAAGTTAAGAGCTTGAATTAGCAGTGCTTTGACTTTTGGAACAGGGATGAATATTCATCACTGCAGAAAGTTTTTCTTAAAAATTATTAAAAAAATCACTGTTCACTAACCATCATCTCTGAACTTTTCTTTGGCTTCAAAAGGACCCATTTTCCAATAGAAGAGACACTTCCTCCTCAGTTCTCAAAAAAACCACCCTCAAACTCCTAGAGTCAGGGTGGAAAAAACAGGATAAAAACCTCCATCAGCCAGGTCGTTCACATGTTATTAATTTACACTCACTGAGAGTCCAGTTCTAAGTCTAGTCACTAAGCAATTTTTCTATAATGGTAAGGTTGCCCATTGTTAATCCTCCCTCTTCCCCATCTCCTCCCACCACAAACTGCTAACGTGAAGCATAATATGTTTTATAGCCCAAACGGACATTTGCATTATAACTAATGGCCATCTGAAGTGACGACACAATCCTGCAGCATCAAGAAGGTGAAGAGGTAAAGCTAAATGTTGTAAACCTGCCTAAATAAAAACGTAAATGTGTAACAGTGCAAATTTTTCCTGGGTTTATAAACAGCAAAGTAACACAGAGCAGTGCCCACTTCAAATGATTCTGTAGTGCTACCCACACAATACAATGCAATCTTTTCAATTCCTTTGGGGGTCATCTTCAAAGAAATAATTGTTTTTCCAGCTAAATTTTACTCTTTCACCACCAAACTCAGTGCCTGTAAGAATTCAACACTACTAGTAGATAGCCCAATCCACTGATGTCCCTAAACATCTATCAAAAATGTCTTTCTGCTATTTAATTAGATTTCCCTCTAGCAGAGCATCATGTCCAAAATCAAGGATAAAACTGAAACTCTCCTCACATCTAGAAGAGATTCACTGACAATTTTTCCTTCAGGCCCTAAATCTACATGATCTTTTCATTTACCATAGGTCACGTTCCCAGATGTTAGGGCAACATCTGTTCGGTTTGTGCTTTAACAGAAACAAGTTATGGAACAATCATTTGTGCCCAATCTATCTAGTTTCTACTACTGGCAAGTTCAGCTAATTAGAAACCATGAAACAGATCTCTAATCCTGAGATTGGTTTAAAAACTGAAATAATTTTATTATGTTTTAAAAAACGGATGGGGATTTGTACTTGTTATCCGAGTTAAAAGCCTTGAAGCTCACATTTCAAGCTTTACCTGATAACTGGTAGACTTGTTTGCATGTGAAAAAACCCACAATTCCAACCCAAATTGCTTTTTAAAACCACAGGGCAATTTATTGCAGGAACATGTGCCTGTCAGAGAATGAATTATCCCTGTTTTCCTTAAACCTGCTTAATGATCGCCGTGAACCAAACTGAAGAAGCCACTTGCGTGAAGCTGGTCTGCACACAATCCTCTTCTCAGGTTAATTGTGTGGGTGCAGATGGTGAATTTTTTCAACCTCATGAGACTTGTGCTGAAACCTCCACATGGCTGAGATCCATTTGACAGCCCCAAGAGAGCTGAGGGGAAAGGAAACAGCGGGATTCTCCCAGCTAGTGTCTGATGATGCGCTCCTGGGGTCCCCCTGTCCCTGGGAGGTGTTTCCAGCTCTGCTACCTCGGGCAGTCCAAGGCGTCTCTCCCACAGGCCCTCGCAGCTGGGAGCAGAGCCCAGTCCAGAAGATGCACAAGCTCCTTGAAGCCATGGGAACGGCCACACACCTCACAGGCTGATCATTCCCAACACAGCATTTCAGTTTGTACCCATTAGGAAATTGCAGGGCAATTCCTCCAGTGTACTGGAAAGTTAAGTAAAACCTTCACACACTGTGAGCCTTATGATGAAATTACCCGGATGTGCGACGCTGGCATCCGCTACTTTCCCTGCTGCCCACAAGTTTGCAGCAGCAGAGGATGTGACAGCAACAGCCTTTAATATCTCAGACATGGCAGCAGCCAGGCTTTGGGTTATGCTCAAGCTATTCTGTGTTCCCAAAGAACACGCTAGCTCCTGAGCACTACACGCAAATGGAAACCACTTCAGTCCTACTGAATATTGCATAAAACATAAATCATTGAGTATGTGCCAAGACCTGTCCTTCTCTCCTACTATGTACCAAACAGAGAACATACCAAAAAAAAAATCCAGAGATTTCACCTTTATTTTAGGAACAGCACTGACTAAGCAACTAATTTCTTTTCATATATTATTCTAGGATAAACAATTTCTAGTTTTCACAAACTAAACCATGCACGACAAAGCTGTGCTACGAGGAAGCAAGCAAGCCATCATATCAACCGCTTATTATTAAGGGTGGCTTGGCTTGCTCTGTGATACCATTTAAAGCTCAGGTCTGCCCTTGGGTGTACTCAAACTATTTGCAGTGTAGGACACTGCACAACCCTCCAGAGACAGAACTACCTGAAGCTGTAATATAAACTTGAACAGAATAAACGGGAAACCTGCATAATGCAGACCTTTCAGTGTGCTCCCTTCACTTGCTGGCCTCATCCCTTCCTCTTGCATGAGTTAAATTCTTGAAGCTCTGAACCTTCAGAAATGTCTTGAATTCAGGCAAACAGAAAGAGTGGGGAGGAGTGTCCATAGGGCACAGAAGCACAGCATCTGAACAGAGCTCAGTGCAGCAATCTGAAAATATCTCACCTTGAAATGAAATGGGATTGGATATAACACAGGGTTTTGCTTTGTGTATATTTTTAAAAAGGTCAAATCTCTTGTATAAGTATTGAAGCGAGCCTTAGCAGAAACATTATTACACTGTAAATTGCTTAACCAGTCAAAAGCAGTGAAATATTACCCTCAGATTGCAATCCTCAAACTAAATAGGAACATAAATCAGTGTGACTGTTGCTGGTATCATAAAGTCTAGGACACTGGGTGCTCCCACCAGCCTTACTTTCTAACCATTGGCTGCCTTGGTCTCCTTACTCTATAAATTATCCAGGAACATTAGCACACTCTGTTGTTCCAATGTGACTGGAAGACCCTAAAGGATATTTCTGTATACTGCTTAAGCAAAGGGTTAGCTTTGTGCAGTATCATGTGATCAACAAAAAAAACCTCTGAGTACTGCTTGCTTGTGGGTGGTGCAGAGGAACAAGAAGTGACTCACAACTCATAGTGGAAAAATTGGGGGGAAAATGTTTTAAATAGTCAGGAAAGTACAAAATGGCAAACCACAATTATTGGACTTCCTACGCCCTATGTGCTGGGTGGCAAAATCATGTCTTTGCTGTGAGAAGAGTGATGCCCAAATGTATAAATGTTAAGGGAAGCAATTGCTGCTTTTTGCTCCATTCTCCTAGCAGAAAGAGCCTCTACATGCCCTGAATTTGCAAAGTCCTGAGGAAACCGAGAAAGAAACTGGAATAAGCTATCAAATTCCAGTGTGACACAGAGGGGTTGGTAAGAGGGGAAACCCCAAAAAAACCTTTGGTGGAGCAAAAGCTGCCTAATTTTACCTCATTCTTAAGATGCAGAAACAAAACACTGAAAAAAAGTCCACACATTTGAGATTCATAGGCTGATATTTATCCATGTGCCACTCTGGTTGCTAAGAGATTTCCTTTCTACAGCACTGTGTTGTATAAACAATAAAAGCATTTTTGTCCACAAAGCAATTGTCTCACCTCACTGAATCAAGAGCCTCTCACTGCCACATCCCTTCTATATTGTTCTAATTACAAACTGTGAGAAAGCACCCTTGCACAAAGACAGTAGATGGATATGGCTGGGCACGCTATTGTTAAACTTGAGCACATTAAGTACAACGTGGGTTTCCTGCATCATGAGTAGAGTTAGCTGAGAGACTATACATTTTAGCTCACAAGCTGTAAGTAAATACAGGCTGACAGGCCAGCTCCTAAAATTCTTAACTGCTGTGGTCATTTTCAGCTGGGGGAAAAACCCACCCCGATAGCTACATTACAAATGTAATGTAATATAACCTAAATGGCAGACGAGAAAAAAAATCTTTCTAATTCAGGCCAGTTTTAAACAGCAGCACTTCAAAACTGACCCCAGAGGCAGAATCTTATTTTCACGCATTCCTTTATATGGGAAGATGATTCAGAAGATCTGTATGTATACGTTCACACAGAAAGAATACCTTCAGTTAACATGCTGCAGTACATTCGCTGCAGCCATCTAAACGGTCTCCTAATGTGCTCACTAAAACAGAAGGCAGTGGGTTTCTTAGTGCTTTTCATTATGTATAGTACTGCCATGGCAGAGAAAAAAAAAAAAAAAAAAGAGAAAAGGGCAGGAAAATGCTGACTCTCACCCAACCAAAAGATGCACATATGTTAGAGGAAATCTACATGTCATTTAGGGAAGCACATGCACTTCTTTGAGCATATGAAGATTATCCAATCCCCCCTTAGGGGGATTTCACAAAGGCACACAGAAATACTACATACCCAGGTTTCTGGTCAGACAACTGGCTACTTGATATGTTCTTGAAAAATTATGATAAAATACAGCCAAAGACAAGAAATCATGGCAGGGCCTTATTTCTATGGAGCAGAGTACAAGGTGTCATTTTTAAGGACAGACCCACAGAGCTGCCCAAGTGGCTAGCCCCTTTACCTGTCATTATGCCACAAACCATAACTATTTTGCTTTATACCTTAGAAAGAAACAGTAAGACTGGAATCACACAGAGGCTCCCAAACCGAACAATGAGCAATGCAGTGCCTACTGAATTCTTTCAGATCCTAGTTTGCTGGAGGGTTTTCTGCAGCTAAGACAAATCTACAGCAGAGAAAAAACAGGCTCTTCGATCCCAAGTCACATATTTCCCTAACAAAAGAAAGTTGCTAATAACAGATGGTTGCAGCTCAATTCCATAAAACAGCTCACCCTTAGGAAAAAAGAGAAACACTGAAACACCTTATTTCTGTAACATTATCCCAAAAATGGATATTTCAGACGCGAAACATGTGACACAGTCCCAACACAAAGAAAAAATAAATCTGCCTCCACACACATCCCTTCCAAGTACATGTATGTAAAGCTAAACTATTTTGCTGTTTAAAGCTACAAAAAAGCTCAGCGTTTTACCTCACATCATGGTTACAAACTATTTTCAACTCACAGACAGTTTGCATATCACAGTAACACAAGTGATTTATCTGGGAAACGAACGCACACCTTCTGCATCATCACTGCAATCAACTAATATCCAATTAAACATTCAATTGCTTTGCAAACCCCACAGCCCTGGCTATCAATGCTATTTTACAGTGTTAACAAATTACTCCGACAGCTACCAAGTTACACGCAAGAACCAGCTTTGATACTTCAATTGCAAGGTAAGAAAATGAAAACAAAAGAAACCCTGTCAGAATTTGGCACAGATCTAGATACCTTTTCCGATCCCGGGATCTTTTCCTGTGTTTTCTTTTTTTCTCAGTTTCTTCATCAGCATTAATTTCTAAATCCCTGTTTTTCTTTAACTGTGATGCTGCGTGAGCCATAATGCATTAAAAATCCTTTACAACAATGCTCCCTTGTAAAAGGTGATTTCCTCGGGCACCTTTAGCCAGCCCTTACAGCAAATGTTCCAGTGATTGGAAGGAAATCTGTGACCAGAGCCAGGAACACATTCAGGATTCAGAGATCTCACAGAAGCTTGCAGTCACCACAAAAATACATAGTTGCAGATTTCTTCCTATACCTTTCTGTACCTGAACGTTTATGAAACGGTGCAGCCATCGTAATGCATTTAACGTAATGAAAAAGACAGCTGGGACAGAGAAAGCTGTATTATGGCTGTATCCCCTGCCACCAGCTGGAAGTGTCTAAGTGACTCCACTGAAGGGGGAATGCTGAAAAGGAGCACTTTCTATTAAAAAAAAATCCAGAACAATAACATATGCTGTATTGTATTTTCTTCACTAATCCTAAAGCATGTTTTTAAAACCTGTTAAAAAAATGCAGCGTTAATGATGTACATTTCTCAGCTAGTTTTGTGTGCTAAGCCATTTAACCTATAATGAAATGGAGCAGCTCCTACTTTAGGTTAACTGCTGATGGTGACAAAAAAATAAAATAAAAATTTCTTTTTACCATGGAGACCCTGACTGCATTATGTGGAAAACAATGCATGCATTGCCATATCTTAACAGTGTGTCCTTTATACCCAATTTTCAATTCCAATACATTTGGTGAGGGACGATTACAGAAAGCTCTGTTGTCTTTTTGCCCCCCCCCCTTTTTTTTAAACATACTTATTACAACACATCATACAGAAAGAAAGATGCGATCACACTAGTGTGTGAAACAGGCATTCAATTCATGGGAGATTTCTCCCATTCTTTTACGTGGTCAGAAAGGGAAATCGGCACTATTCTATGTAGTTGGAAATGTACTTTTAGGCTTTTATGTCAAGGCTTGCTTCAATCATCTTACTATTTTTGCCACCTGAGTCCTCAATGACTGCAGCTTTTGAATATTCATTATGGGAGGTAAAATAGCAGCAGTATTAAGGCCTGCAGGAGGATCTTTTACTAGGATGAACACAGAGCAAGCATCTAGTAAATAAGGAACCATATTTTTTCTACACAAATATGAACAATCAGCAGCTTGCCTAGAGATTGTTGGTTTTAACCTTTCCCAGTATTCCTAGCAGCACGCTTCTCAGCAATGAAGATTAACATTTTAAGGGAGTCTGATTTCTTTCAGATAAAAACTAAACGTCTCCACAAGTAAAACGTGTATTTTACATGATACTAGCATTTCTTTCCAGAAGGAAAAAAAAAACCAAAGTCAGAATCTGCTGTAAAAATAAAGTTATATTCAAAGTGCAATTAGCCAAATCATATTGAATGTTCAGAGTGTAGCCTAAAATCCAGAGTGGTCTCACAAGGTTGTAAATTCTCTCCCCCTGAACTTGAGAGACATTTTCTAAATCCAGGTTGTTGAGGTCCAGTAACTGACATGCATACATTGCTTTAGTTTTCAGATAACATGGCTAAAAGTAAAATAACTTTTAAAATCTCCAAACCAGCAACTACTTTGGACGAACTGTAGGTTGTCCAAAAGGCAGCACATAGTGCACTGATTGTCTGCTGTTCACAGGCTGACACTCTAGGTTTAAAAAGGTGTGTATTTTGGAATGACTTTCAAGAAACGCTCAAGGATGGAAACCTCAGTTATGTGACTTTAGGGATCTTTCTTCCTGATGCAGTAAAATCACAGGTTCCTCTCTGTATGCAAAATTCCCTGTACCTACATACCACCATGTACCTCTCCCTACTCCTTGTCCACATCTTAAAGATTTCTGAAGACTCACATAACACTGCCTTTGGGAAGTCACGGAAAGACAAACATTGCACTTGGGCAATGCCTGGTTTTGAACCATAAGAAGTAAATTCCTGCTTCTCCATGTGCTATAGAAGCTTGAATAAACACATTTTTAAAGACGAAAAGAGCATACCAGAAGGACACCCAGAGCATGCCTTCAAGGCATGTAAGGCATAACTGCAAGCAGTCAAAGGCCACATCGAGGCAGCTATCCGGATTTTTGGCTCAGTTCTTCAGTGAAGCACAGAGCAGCAGTGAGGAGACTCTCTTCTACCACAGGATCCCCATGGAGTGGGGAAATGGACAAAGTTGCTGATTTAAGGGCACTGGAGAAGGTATCTCAAGGAGGCTGGGAGAGAAACTTTCAAGTTTTGGCAGGAAATGGAAGATCTCCTTCTGCCCGTTTAAAAGAAATAATGTAAAATAGCTAAGAAAAAGTAGCCAAGGCTTCACGTTCTAGCTCATGAGCTACCTGCATGACCTTGGAAGTTATTCTCTCTGAAGCTCAGTCCTTTCTTTGTAAAATAAAGTTTATGTTATTTCCCCTGTCTGACAGAACACAGTTATTAGCAGGGAAGCGCTTAGAAAATACAGGAGGACCAAAACTGAAAATGGATTCAACAAAATTCCATGGAGTTGGAGCCCTCTTATTCCCAGCACATTTCTATCTGGATTTGGAAGGCTCACGAGTCTTTGCCTCAGGAAACCAACTTCTTATTCAGGCCACAACTGGAGTGAATGCCGCTGTCATTCATCGCTTGCTAGCTAATCCTGTGACGTTCCATAAACCTTTTAACCATACTAGCCTGTAATTTATGCTTCAATAACCTAATTAAATGGAATAACGTATTATAAAGTGTTATATGTTTAAAATACTTGAAGCATACTTTTCTAAACATTGGCACAGAGAATAATACGCACGTATGAAGCTTAAAAGCCCTAATGCCACCTTATGCACAGGTCATGTTCTATGTAGGTAGAAAGCAACCCAAGTTTTTGTTAATGAGACTAATTCTAACAAATGAGGATAATAAGTGAACTCACCCAATCCCTTGAGATATGAATAAGTGCAAGGATTTTATCTGTCAGCCAAGTCTGCTTCATCCCAAGTATCTTTGCAGCTAATTATCCAACTGGACCAAGCACGCAGATGTTTTTATTATGTGGATTACAATCCCTGCTTCAACTGCAGAGCCCAAACTCCTCCTGAATCAGATTTCAAGAAGAAATGCCTTTTCAAGCTAAGAATTTGAGAAATTATGTCTTAGCTATTAAAGCAATAGTCAAAAACCAAATTGTTCACAGTTGGAGCAATGCTCGGGAGATTTTGTGTAGCTCGCAGGCTGGAACTCTCTCAAACAGAAAAGAGGTTACAAAAAAGGTGTGAGTAAAATATTCAGACCCCTATGAAAAAGGGACTCTGTATGTACAGCTCCTGCTTTTGAGGAAATGATGAACTGGCATCATTCACTGGAAGGTGATAGGGCACTGCCAGACAAAAATTGGACAAAGTGTGAAGGTTTTCATGCCAGGTATGTCATAACTCACTTCAAGGGAATTAGGTACTCAAAGACTTCATTAAGTGCATCTTTTCAGACTCTAGTAAAATAATTAAGCTATTTGATTTCACCCTTAATTACAAACTTAATGAAACGCCAGTGAGTGTTTCAGCACAATCCATAGGGTCCTGATAAAGTTACAGAGAATGATAAACTGTATCTACTTGAACAATGGGAAATTTACACTTTGTGTTAGCATAAGGATAACGTCTACTTAGCTTTACTTACTCGCAAAGTCATAATACCTGAGAAGTGATTTTATCAACTTGAAAGTGTGTCATTTGGTTTAGTTTAAGCTGCTAGTTCCACTGTTAAAACTAGGCTTAAGAGAGACTGCAAAATGGCATTAGCCCACAATATTGAGACAGATCTTGAAAAATACAAGAATTTATGGTAGAGGAAGTGTTTGTTATCAAATTACTGGCTTTAATTTATCAATTAGTCAGCAAAGATGGAACCATCAGTTTTACATTTATTTTAAATAATTATGCAATACAAGAAAAAAAAAGATGATACAATTATGAAAATATTGGTTTACTAAAATATGCCAATAAACAGATGTATGAAAAACTCAGCTCTTTTAGGGAAGATAGAACACCATAGAAAGACTTAATATTTACACTATTTGGATCACTATGGATCAAAAAAGGCTTAAAATCACACACAGTGCCAGAAGGTCACTATGACAACTCTTACTGGTAAATCAAGTACGTTTACATGTTCTCAAAGATGAGAAATGTTCTAGGTAGAATAGAAAGAGCAGAGAGCAAAGGAAAGGAAAATGTATGAAGAAAAATAAACTCAATTCTTCAAATTCAATGGAAATGTGAAAAGAGAAGAAAGAAGAACGAGGGCAGTATCAATTTACCAATTCATTAAAATAACACTGGGAGAAGACTAAGCAGAAGAAATAAGAGTTCTAGTTTAAAAAAAGAGCTATGAGAAGCTTAGTTAACTCATAAAAGAACCCTTCAAAGGAGTCTCATAAAAGTTGTCTGCTCACATGTTAGACTAACAGGCCTTGTATCTTGGAAACAAATAAAAAACAACAAAACAAAGACTAAAAGCTTACTTAGCATCTAGTTTTACTTCCTTTCCACACATCTGACGTCAAGGCAGAATGGACCAATCTCCAAACATGCACAAAATTGAGGTCACTAAACAGTAAATTAATGGAAAATAAGACAAGGCTTATTTTGCCCTTCTGTTTTGTTGCATTGAGTTTCCCTAACACTTGCCCCTTCTAGCACAACTCTGCTTTGGCAATAACAATCACAGAGAAACTCTGAGGGAACACAGCAGAGTCAGAAAGGGGTGCACACACTACACAGAGAAAAGGGGAATGTCTAGCTTGTATTTTACAGGCTACTTTTATAGTGCTTACCCCTTAACATCTTTCAAGTCACAGCATGAAATTTGGAATTTTATTCAATTACGTGTTATTTCTTATTTGACTTCTTTAGGGCACCACGACTTAAAAAAAAAAAAAAAAGCTTTTGGACTTGGGAAATCACACAAATTCAGGAATACAGTGATAACGGCCAGATAAATCAAGCTGAGGGTATTTGTACTGTCCTACCAAGATGCTTATTACCTTTAAATGGCCCTGCTGTCCTCGCTGGAATTTTAAATAAAAATGGTAATGATTGCAAACGTAAAAAACCAACCAGCCAACAAGACAACAAAGAACACCCATCCTCCCAAAAACCCCCACCACAAACCCACGCAAAACAACCACATAGAAACCGCAGTCACGGAATATGCTTTCCACTAAGCACACATCACCTGCCTTCTGAGCTCAGACAAACTCTATGCAGGGATGACACAATTTGGCTTAACAGATGAAGTTTTACCTCCTGCAGTCCAACCTACTCCCAATATGAGGATGTTGGGAACACACATGTGAACTCATCACTAACCTCCAGTTTGAAGTATGACATTTAAAGAAAACAACTACTGATTTTGCTTGCCTTTCAGACTTAGATAGTATGTTCCAAAGCTTACTCAAGGCTCACTCAACCCGTGGACTCAGGAGCAGAGAAAATGGCACAATAAATCTTCAGTTGTCCCAGGCCACCACACACGGGGTAAATCTGCCTGCAGACTAACTGGGAGGAAAACAACGCACTCATGCACCAGCAGAGAAAGAAGTGCGACTACAGAAGACTGCAGAGAACGCAGGACCTGGAGATTACCATCCCTGACTTTCAAAACAGGACAAATTCTTTTTGAAGCCTATACAGATAAAGGGAGCTAAAAGCGGCAAATTAACATTAACTGTTCGGCAAAGATGGTATGAAGAGTTTCATCTCTGACTCATAACAAGAAAAAGATACTGGTGCATCTTATTTATAGAGGCACACTAATTGGAAGATAGATTTTGAGTGGGTTGGTGAGGAACCCAAGAAATGTATCTGATGCAAGAAACACAGTAAGAGTAGGATATGTAATCTCTAAATTGTTGCTCAGCAAACACACACAAAAATTCCTTCCTATTCTTCCTCCACCAAGAATAGTATTGCTAAAAACCTACATTGGCTGGGATTCACTAAAATTATACAAGCATGCACTTTTAGCAAAGATTTGTCTATGTTTTGTCTTGGATTTCAAATAACGTACTACAACCAGGACTGAAATACACACATAGAGTATCGGTGTCTTAGGGATGCTGACAAAGATCACTCTATGAAATGGTAGTAAGCTGGTTTCAAACACATTAATGGGTGGAAATTATATTCAGGACTGGCACTAGATCACAATTAGTGACATGTTTTTCAATCCTTGTTTGAAGCTACTTGATAATGTTCTGAAACGATAAATTCAATGTATTAACGCTCCCCAGAATCCTAGGTTCACGGTTACTCTCTGCCTACTCCACTATGCTTTCCTAGTTTTGCTCCTGAAAGTCCCAATACAACAGGGGGACCAGGATGTCAGTGGGGTGGTGCTACTTAGCACCAAACTAAGAGTTTTATACCTGGGAATTGTTAAATGCAAATTATGCCAGCACAGTCATGAAAAGCTATCCTGCCATATAGGATTAAGCGCAAAAGTAGGCTTTGTATCAGCTTTGCACCCTCACACACATAATCTGAATGTTGTCTGCCATATGACGGGAAGATCTAACCTTTCCTGGCAAGCTTTAAAAAAGAAATGCAAAAAAACCATTCACCAGGATTTTATGGTTCAGCTACAAAGTTCGCCCTGAGTGGACAATTAATCACCGCTGCATCTGCTGGCTTCTGCTCTAACGCAGGAAAGCAACAGCCAGTTCTCTAACAGAGCCAGTGAACACTGAGTCCATGGAGGGGTTTCCTTCAGCATAATGAAAGCAAATATCACGGAGGTCTTCCCTGTGGCTTTCAGAAGCACCTCTGCCAGGTCGTCCAGTCCCCAAACAGACACAAGAGGAGTTATTTCCTGCTCATCTCAGATAGAAAACTCCATGTCTCAGGATGGTTTAAAAATAACCTAAAACAGCAGCAGGAAATGTCTTTGTGGTATTTCAAGTTACTCAGCATCAAGTCTCTGCCTGCTGTCCCTTTTCTGGAGCAGTAGCAGCCTCGTAACAATAAAAGTTACGTAAAAGCCATAACACTGCAGAACTGCGATACCTGCAAAGGTGTCAATAAGTGAATCTGCTTAAGGAAATGAAGCTGCCAAAGAGTGGGATGAGACCAATGGTCAAACACATGCAACACCTTTGCCTGTAATTAAGAGATTATTTTCCAATGTGCTTTAACTAGTGTTCTTTGATTTTTGTCAGGTTTCAGTCAAAAAGATATCATCTGGGCTAAAAGACTCTGACTAAGTGAGTCTCCAAATAAATCATCGCATCATGTGTCCCCAGGGCTAGTAAGCCCCTCTGCTCTAGGAAGATACTGTGACCATGAAAACACTATTTTACCTTCCCTACCATGACATAGGCACAAAAAAATCATTTACATCTTTGGACAAAGGTGGCATTTTATCACCTTATAAATGGGTTATTTCCCCCACCCACCTCTGACATCAGGGGCTGCGCTAAGTGACCTGGTGCCCGTATATTTTCCTGTTGCCACAGTCTGCACATCATGAGCAGTTTCCTTCTTAATTTGTTTTGAAATAAAAACTTGCTGAATAAGCGTGACAAAAGACTCATCTGCAGAGGTCACAAGAAAGGCTTTCTTTGAGTTTACAACATTTCTCAGTTGTCCTGAGACCTTTCAACCGTATAATTTTTTTGTTGGAGCTCTGTGGTGCAAAAAAAAAGACAGAAAGTACAAGAAAGCTCATATACAAATATCTACTACTAACATGCAATATTCCTAAAACAAAGAAACAGGTATGTGTGAGCCAGAAAGCTCCCATTTCAATTCCTTCCCTGTTCAGTGCCACAGTTCCATGCGGGACCTCGGCTTCCTCAACACATATAGTGCATATTCACTAACTTTGACTTGAATTGCTGAATTCCCATTTTAGCAAAGCTAAGTGCAGAATTTTCAGTGAAGACCCTAGTTCCTACCAACATACCCACAAGTTTGCTGACGACACCAAGCTGTGTGGGGCAGCCAAAACGCTGGAGTGTAGGGATGCCATACGTCGACAGGCTGGAGAGGTGGGCCCAGGCCAACCTCATGAAGCTTAAAAAGACCAAGTGCAAGGTCCTCCATCTGGGTCGGGGCAATCCCAAGCACCGATATAGGCTGGGCAGTGATTGGCTTGAGAGCAATCGTGAAGAAAAGGACTTGGGGGTACTGGTGGATGAGAAGCTCAACATGAGCTGTCAGTGGCACCTGCAGCCCAGAAAGCTAATTGTATCCTGGGCTGCATCAAGAGCCACGAGGCCAGCAGGTCAAGGGAGTTGATTCCCCCCCTCTACTCCACACTTGCAAGACTCTACCCGGAGTACTGCGTCCAGTTCTGGAGCCCACAGCACAAGAAAGATCTGGACGTGCCGGAGCGTGTCCAGAGAAGGGCCACAAGGATGATCAGAAGGCTGGAGCACCTCTCCTATGAAGACAGACTGA